>NW_015389612.1:0-17898 GCF_001527695.2 Protobothrops mucrosquamatus
ATTTCTCTGCTGGAGAAAAGTGTACGCTATTTATATAAGCAAGGAAAATCAAGCTGGGCCCTTTTTATTAATAGAAATTGTAAATCAGCCAAGAAAAGATTAAGATCGGTTTTGCCGCTAAAATCTTGCGAACCTGGCAACCCTCCAACGGGAGGAAGCAAAAACTGGGAAATAAAAAACAAGACAGAACAACCGCTTGGATCGGTGAACGTTGGCAGGCCGCAAATGGAGCTAGGAGGAAAAGAATTGCACGGAATTAACTGAAGCCAAAAACTACATTTCTATATATAGTTTTTGTCCCAAACACATCGCATTTCTCTCATCCGCTCTTTCTTCCTCAGTTATACAGTAAGTTGTGTGCTTTGTGCGCACTGCAGTGCGGGAAGAGGCAGTACACCGATCCATCTGAGCAACAATTACATTTTGAGAAATGATTAAACCCAGAAGGTAATGGAGTGTAATCCTGTTGTAAATTCGAGGACTGCCTGTACAAGGAAAAGAAAAATGAAAGCAGAAGAGAAAGGGAGGAGATTTTGAGTGGTACGTAATCATAGTTAGAATTTATCCACTGAAATCCTTGGGTTTCAATTACGTAGTTATGACTAAATCTTGTTCTGAAATGGTATAGGGTTTCCTGCCTGAGCAGGGGGTTGGATTAGATGACCTCCAAGGTCCCTTCCAATATTATTATTATTATTATTATTATTATTATTATTATTATTAATCATCGCATTTGGCATTTTTGTCTACCTATCGAGTCCTTTCCCAGGACCTGGGATAGGCAGATGTGGATGTTTGATGGTATTACAGATCTCGTCGCAGGATGGAAGCAGTTCCTAGTAAGGCCGCCTTTTGCAATTGACTGATGGCGAATTTGTCAATGCCGATGATGGTGTTCAAGTGGTGCTCCAGTTGTTTTGGGATTGCACCCAAGGTGCCTATTACTATTGGTACTACTACTACTACTACTACTACTACTTATTATTATTATTATTATTATTATTATTATTATTATTATTATTATTATTATTATTATTATGGATCATCGCACAGTCAGCCAGATGTTTAGACTGGATTTGGCTATCGAATCCTTACCAATTATTATTATTATTATTATTATTATTATTATTATTATTATTATTATTATTATTATTATTATTATTATTATTATTATTATGACGTCTTTAATGAGGTGTGACTTAAGCATGAGACAATGCTGATTTATTTATTTTTTAGGAGTTGCAGGGTTCCAATTAGATGGGGGATATTTCGGATATTGATGATTTGATTCCACAACTCCATGGGTTTGGTTTTTTTTACAACATTTACATCATTACTAGACCAATGATTATTGAATTGGTCAAGACTGCAAAAGTGTGGTTTTCAACCTATAACTTGAACTCACAAAATAAGGCTACAAAATCTCAATATCCTGAAAATATTTCAACACTCATGTCACCAATAAACTCTTCCAAATCTGATTGGCTGAATTAAATTGTTGAAGATACAACAGTGTTGCAAACAAAGGCATGAAACAATAGAATTAAGAAAAACAAACTGTATATATTTTTTTTAAAAAAAACCCTCAATGGACAGCAATATTTCACTTGTCTCTGCAAATTCTTAATTTATAATAAAACCTGTTTTGCTGGATTGTTTTGTGTCATCCTGATGTTCATACCTTGTGAAATGTATAATGAAGGCCACTATCTTATTAGGGATAAATTAGTATCTTTACTAATTTATTATCAATTGTCAGAAATACTATTTTCTTTGCCAGATAAGAGTTGTGCACTCATGGTGAGATTTTAACACAACAATTCTGAATGTTATAAGACTCCTTTTTCCTAACTTGTTGAATTTACCTTGAACATTTTAATTAAAATTCAAACTCATAATCCAAGCATTATTCATTTCATCTATAACATGTTATTTACAATATGGTAGCAAAATAGAGGACAGTGAGTAAAATCTTCTTAAAATGTACTTGAAGGTTCAAACAGCAATCAATCAATCAATCAATCAGGAAGGTTTAATAGTAGGCCCCTTTCAACCAATACATTAAGATCATGTTTATTTTTATTTTTCCAACATTGCTGATTAACATGAAAACAGAAGATTTTCAGATCATCAAACCAGTTTCACAATCCGCTGATATATATATTTTTTTGCATTTCACAGAAATAACCCTGGCAAACATTAATTAGATGAAGGTCGGGTGTGATCATTGAACAATATAAGGCATATTTACATCATCCTTACAAAACAAACACACATCCATACACAAATCCTCCTAAGGTTCAATTCCAAAGGCATTTTACAGTTATCATCTTGGCAATGAACAAAATATTTATCCCAGCAGCACGCAACCTTTTGTTCTCTTGTGTGAGCTACTTGTCCCTATTGTGCTCATGCAAAATGGAAGCTTCCTTCATTGTGTTAACTTTTAAGAATGTGTTTGCACCAAATTCTACCCCTGTATCCTTAGACCAGAGGTGGGGAACCATGGCCCTTTTGTGACTTGTGGACATCAACTCCCAGAATTCCTGGCTGGCTCAGGAATTCTGGGAGTTGAATTCTACAAGTCATAAAGGGGGCCGTTAGTTCCCTACCTCTACCTTAGAACCTGAGTCTTACCTATTAAAATGGCTGGCACAGGAATTCTGGGAGTTGAAGTCTACAAGTCATAAACGGGGCCGTAGTTCCCCATCCCTTCCTTAGACCCATCCTTTTGTGCTCTGGAACTTTATATCACTGCTATTATGTCTATAAAATGGTGAGCGATCTGATGATATATTTATTCCATGGATGAGAAGGCTGAAGCCCCAAATGTCTTGACCATGCATTTGTTAACTATTATAAAAGGATCTAGGTTTTATTTTTAATTCGTTGTTATCCTTTAAAAAAAGAAAGAAAGAAAAACAGTCCACTCATGTCCTATCCAACATCCAGTTCACAGAAAGAAAGAAGCCGCAGAACTCCGAGGAGTAGACCCACAAGAAACCGGCAATGAAAATAGACACCTAATGCACCACGGACAGGATACTCAATACCGAAAAACTATAGCCCGTATTTTTGTAACAGTTCAGATTGCCATGGACGTTTTCTTTCTGGAAAATCATCGGGGATGTGGATTTTTTTAAAATCCTGAATGCATCTTTTCATCTCTTCTTCAACGCTGAGCTTCTCGCAGACCTTTTTCTTGGAGAGGTTTATTTCTCGGGACTTACTCATGAGAGTCTGGAAAAGTTCGCTGTTTCGACGCTTATCCGGTGGAGGCATTTTCTGAACCGGAGCCTTCTTCGATGGGCGATCCAATGTCAGAGTGTTGGGCTGGTGGCCTGTAGGCTGCTGGGTGCTGGTAGCGTTCTCTTGAGGCGTGCCGGCTTCGGAATGACTCTCGCAACTGGAGGTGGACAATTCGTTGCAAGACGTTCCACTCTCGCTTCCTTTGTCCGTCACCTTTTCGTGTTTCCCATCTTCGTGTTCTTGTTTAGGAGACACAGTTCTCTGGGGCGGTCCTAATAAACAAAAGGGTTCGGATTAGTAGGAGACACAACCAATTTGCAAACATTTTCATTATTTTTAAAACAAAAACAACTATAAAAGGTCAGATGCTCGGAGGAAGAGCCCCCAAAGATCTTACTTTATCGCTAGGGTTCTGTAAGAGAAGGAATGGCAGAATCCGGGGGCGGAGTCAAAAGAGTCAAAAGCCTAGAATCCCTACGTAGCCATATGGAGATTCTCAGTCATCCAGGTCATAGTTATCCAATAAGAGAACAAACCCTTTAGGACAAAATTCAGCAGCCCATCTCCTTTAAAAGACCAAGGCCGCTCTTTCCAAGACAGCAGAGTTGACATTTTGGACAGAGAGGACCGCTAGTTTGAAAGAGGGGTCAAAGAGACCATCTAGGTCAAAACTTAACAGCCCTCCCTCAACAGAGGGGGAGGGATATGACATCATCTATCTCCAGTCTACCACACAGTCCTTTCAACAATTCCAAGAAAGCTCCACACCCATTTGCACTATTCAGGTGACCCTGAGGACACAGACAAACCTCCAAGTGGCCTCAACGACTCTAAAAGAAGACAGATGACCAGCGGTCTGCAAGGAATATAAATCCTTTCATTCCTCACCATCCAACCGTATTTATTATAAGTGCTTTTTCTATTCTTTATTGAATATTGTTTCAAGTGCTGGAACGCCCGGTGCAAAGTAGCTGTTGACTTTGCTAGATTGACTGGGACAATAACAGATTGCAAGGGCCATCGCAATAATCCTTACGATAACTTGGCCAATCCTGAGTTGGAAGCTGAGGATCTGAGCCGATGCAGGAGTTTGAAGTCTGGGAATTTCTCCAAGAAATTCGTCTCCATCTGGCTGAGTTTGGAGCGCTCCTTTAGAGGGTGACACGGCCCTGGCAGAGTCTTCCGAAGCGGGCAGAGGGCGTGGTGCAACCTGAAATGTGGGTGTTCAGAGCCTTCCTCGTTAGAATAATATTTTATTTTATTTTATTCTAATTTTATTTTATTTTATTTTACTTCATTTATTTTATTCTAATTTTATTTTATTTTTTATTTTATTTTTTATTTTATTTATTATTTTATTATTTTATTTTATTTTATTATTTTATTTTATTTTATTCTAATTTTATTTTATTTTATTTTACTTATTTTATTTTATTCTAATTTTATTTTATTTTTTATTTTATTTATTATTTTATTATTTTATTTTATTTTACTTTATTTTATTCTAATTTTATTTTATTTTTTATTTTATTTATTATTTTATTATTTTATTATTTTATTTTATTTTATTATTTAATTTTATTTTACTTTATTATTTTATTTTATTTTATTATTTTATATTATTTTATTTTATTTTATTTTATTTTTATTTTATTATTTTATTTTATTATTTTATTTTATTTTATTTTATTTTATTTTATTTTATTATTTTATTTTATTTTATTTTATTATTTTATTTTATTATTTTATTTTATTTTATTTTATTTTATTTTATTATTTATTTTATTTTATTTTATTTTATTTTATTTTATTTATTTTATTATTTTATATTTTAATTTATTTTATTTTATTTTATTTATTTATTTTATTTTATTTTATTTTTTATTTTATTATTTTATTTTATTTTATTTTTTATTATTTTATTTTATTTTATTTTATTTTATTTATTATTTATTTTATTTTCCAGACTTGCCTGGGGATTCAGTCCAGGATCATTCCTAACCACAACAATATTTTATTTTCAAAAGCTGTTCCAATGTTCCAATTGATATAAACCCCCTTCTTAACTAGGATGTCTGCTCCTTACAGTTATATACATTTTTCAGACCCCAGTAACTAATGCCATATATGACTAATTATGGGAGGGACAATGCACACTTGGTTTCTTAAACATGTGCCAGGACAGGCTGGATTGCATAGACATTTTCCAAAATAGAGCCACCAAATGTGTATTTTATTCTTCTATAGATTATAACATTTGCATCCTTCTTGGTTCACATCCATCTACTGCCAGAAATGTTCCTATGACCAGAGAAAACCAACAAGCACAGTTGCTGGAATTGCATATATCTAGCTTAATAAAAAAAAAAAAAAGGACTAGGAGTGACATGATAGCAGTCTTCCAATATTTAAGGGGTTGACATTAAAAAGAGGGAGTCAAGCTATTCTCCAAAGCGCCTGAAGGCAGGACAAGAAGCAACGGATGGAAATTGATCAAGGAGAGAAGCAACCTGGAACTAAGGAGAAATTGATCAAGGAGACAAGCAACCTGGAAATAAGGAGAAATTTCATGACAGTTAGAACAATTAACCAGTGGAACAACCTGCCTCCAGAAGCTGTGAATGCTCCAACACTGGAAATTTTTAAGAAGAGACTGGACAGCCATTTGTTCGAAATGGTGTAGGGTTTCCTGCCTGAGCAGGGGATTGGACTCGATGACCTCCAAGGTCCCTTCCAACTTTATCATTATCATTATCATTACCATTATCATTATTATTACTACCTTCAAGGTCCCTTCCAACTCTGCTATTCTGTTTTTCTGTAGAATTCTTCTGTTAATCAAAACAGATTGCACTGCGATTACTACGACTCTAACCATCCCAGGCAAATATGGCCAAAAGATAAGAAGCAGTAACTGCCTTTACTGGCAATTAAAAAAAAGAAAAAAAGGCAGTCCTAATTCACTTTGCCTTATTTTTTCCTCCCACTTGGATAAGCACAATGAAAGTTTAGCCTGCAGAAAAATAAAATTAACTTCCCAGATCGCTACCGAGAGACCGGCAGAGCAGTATCCACCCTACTGCTCAAACTGCATAATTATAAGGAGCCATTTGGACTTAATGGAATTTTCATTCAGGAAAATATTCCTTCTTCCCTTCACAATGTTTGTTTCAAAACAGACTCTTGAGTTTCCGCTTTTAGCAAGATAAGCACCATAAAACGACTGAAGGAGGACTGAAATGTCACAGACAGACATCCATCTGCTCTTCCTTTCTGTTAAAACGTTCAGGGTTATTTGTATTGCTTGGAGGGGAAATCCAGAAAAAAACGAATTGCTGGAATTGGGTATGTCTAGTTTAACAAAGAGAAGGACGAGGGGGGACAGGATAGCAGTGTTCCAGTATCTCAGGGGCTGCCCCAAAGAAGAGGGAGTCAAGCTATTCTCCAAAGCACCCGAAGGCAGGACGAGAAGCAACGGGTGGAAACTGATCAAGGAGAGAAGCAACTTAGAACTAAGGAGAAACTTCCTGATAGTTAGAACAATTAACCAGTGGAACAACCTGCCTCCAGAAGTGGTGAATGCTCCAACACTGGAAGTTTTTAAGAAGAGACTGGACAGCCATTTGTCCGAAATGGTGTAGGGTTTCCTGCCTGAGCGGGGGGTTGGACTAGATGACCTCCAAGGTCCCTTCCAACTTTATTATTATTATTATTATCAAGGAGAGAAGCAGCCTAGAACTAAGGAGAAACTTCCTGACAGTGAGAACAATTAACCAGTGGAACCACCTGCCTCCAGAAGCGGTGAATGCTCCAACACTGGAAGTTTTTAAGAAGAGATTGGACAGCCATTTGTCTGAAATGGTATAGGGTTTCCTGCCTGAGCGGGGGGTTGGACTAGATGACCTCCAAGGTCCCTTCTTGTTGCAGAACAGGTAAATAGAGCAATGTGGAATTTGGGCCCCCAAAAGCAACAATCAGCGCAGAGAAGGAAAGGTTGACATAATGTGGTTCTATCACGCTCAGCTTTTGCGTTTTAAATTATAACACGATGTGAATTTCATCCCATTTGCCCACATTCTCTCCCACTTATTAAAACCAAAATTCATAGCCCATTTTATCACTCGGCGTGTCCTTCTTCGCTTTCCACCTTAACAAAAGCTTGTACATTTTCGCAATTACACGTTCATCGTTTGTACATCATTCATTTCCAGATTCTACCTTGCATTGCTCAAGTCCCGTTATCCTTTTATCTGTATTAAGATCTTTCTCTTAATTGTGCATATGAAAATCATTGGAAAGGAAAGTTCCTCCACGGTCATTGTTCTCTTGACTTCATCTTACGTTCTCCCCCTTCCTTTATTAATAAATCTTGATAGGTTGCCCATTTCTATCTGCTGGGGTTTTTTTTCTCTCTCTCTCTCTCTCTCTCCTCTGAAATCCTCTTCTGATGGTTTAATACAAATATTAAAAAGCAGTGGGAGGTGGGAGGAAATAATAGAGAGCCCTGAAAAGCCTTTGGCATAATTGCTAGGAGAGGAATAATTGACCAGCAAGAGTCAAGTAGCAGTAATTTCCTAGGAATACCCAAGCAGGAACCAAACTTAGAACACAGAACATAGAATAACAGAGTTGGAAGGGACCGTGGAGGTGTTCTAGTCCAGCCCTCTGCTCAAGCAGGAGACCCTTCCATAATCACAGAATGCCAGAGGTGGAAGGGACCTTATAATAATAATAATAATAATAATAATAATAATAATAATAATAATAATAATAATAATAATAATAATAATAATAATAAGAAGAAGAAGAAGAAGAAGAAGAAGAAGAAGAAGAAGAAGTAGTAGTAGTAGTAGTAGTAGTAGTAGTAGTAGTAGTAGTAGTAGTAGTGCCTTGGGTGCAATCCCAAAACAACTGGAGCACCACTTGAACACCATTGTCATTGGCAAATTTAATAATAAAGTTGGAAGGGACCTTGGAGGTCATCAAGTCCAACCCCCTGCTCAGGCAGGAAACCCTACACCATTTCGGACAAATGGCCATCCAGTCTCTTCTTAAAAATTTCCAGTGTTGGAGCATTCGCAGCTTCTGGAGGCAGGTTGTTCCACTGGTTAATTGTTCTCACTGTCAGGAAGTTTCTCCTTAGTTCTAGGTTGCTTCTCTCCTTGGTTAGTTTCCACCCGTTGCTTCTTGTCCTGCCTTCAGGTGCTTTGGAGAATAGATTGACTCCCTCTTCTTTGGGGCAGCCCCTGAGATACTGGAAGACTGCTGTCATATCCCCCCTCGTCCTTCTCTTCGTTAAACTAGACATCCCCAATTCCAGCAACCGTTCCTTGTATGTTTTAACCTCCAGTCCCCTAATGTTCACTAAATTCCCTTACACAAAATTCAGACACCATTTGCACAACAGAGGGTGACTTATTGTTACACAGAGTCCTTAACAGACAGACTAACATTTCTTATTTTACAGGGCTGTGTGTTTACCAACAACCACTTCTCTCTCACACACAAAATACATCAAACAAACAAAATCTTGCCAAAGTGATTAAGAAAGCCAAGGTAACCGGCTAATGAGATGAAGAACAGAGCCTAATTGGTCATGAAATGTCAATATTTCAATAAATGTGCACCGGAAGTTTAGTACACTTAATTAGCCTCTCTCTCCTTCCATTCCTCCTTCCAAGCTATAAATCAAGAAAAAGACAAATTGCCCACTGTTACAAAACATTCATATTCCGATTTATCAAAAGTAAGACAAATACAGGGAACAATATGTTTCCGGGAGATAAAGAAAACATATTAAAACAGCTCGGCTTCTTAGGCTAATGCCATTTAAAGACTAGCTACAGGTGATCTTTCTTATTTCAATTTGCAATCTATTCCCAGAGTTCAGCATTGTGTTGCGCATGAAATGTTGGCATTAATCTAGTCTCACGTTAAGACGCCATTAGCAAATTGACTTGGTATTGAAACGAGATTCAAATGCAGGGAACAAATTGCTCTTATTGAACCAATACTAGCCCACCCGTTCCTGCTAAACTGGAATTAAGAAACTGGGGAAAAAAAACATGATTATGTGAAGCATTAGAGAGAAGGAATCTTGCAATAGTGGCGAATATCTGTATCTCTAATGGCAGACAGTGAAGAGGAACTAAAGAGCCTCTTGATGCGGGTGAAGAAGGAGTGTGCAAAAGCTGGCTTGAAACTCAACATTAAGAAAACCAAGATCATGGCATCCGGCCCTCTCAATTCCTGGCAAATAGATGGGGAAGAAATGGAGGTAGTGACAGATTTTATCTTCCTGGGCTCCAAGATCACCGCAGATGGGGACTGCAGCCAAGAAATTAGAAGACGCTTGCTTCTGGGGAGGAAAGCTATGGCAAATCTAGACAGCATACTAAAAAGCAGAGACATCATCCTGCCAACAAAAGTACGTATAGTCAAGGCCATGGTTTTCCCAGTTGCAATGTNTGCAAGGCGATCCAACCGGTCAGTCCTAGAGGAGATCAACCCCGACTGCTCTTTAGAAGGCCAGATCCTGAAGTTGAAACTCAAGTCCTTTGGCCACCTAATGAGAAGGAAGGACTCACTGGAGAAGAGCCTAATGCTGGGAAAGATGGAGGGCAAGAGAAGAAGGGGACGACAGAGAAGGAGGTGGCTGGATGGAGTCACTGAAGTAGTAGGTATGAGCTTCAATGGACTCCAGAAGATGGTAGAGGACGGGAAGGCCTGGAGGAACGTTGTCCATGGGGTCATGCTGGGTTGGACATGACTTCACAATTAACAACAACAACAATCTGTAGCTCAGGTGTAGGATGGGGGTGAAGGTGCGTTCTCCGAGCTTGTGGGTTGGCTTCTGAACGTTTTGCTACCAGGCTGGGTAACATCTTCAGCGGAGTTTAAGGGATGGGAGTGTTGATGTTATTTTGTTCATAAGGGCTTCAGCTGTGTTGTAGACTGTTTACACCAAGGGAATTGGCTGTAAAATATCCACTGCAAATATGCCTGGGGGATGTTTCAAATTAACAACAGTAAGCCCGATGCATTTCAAATGCTCAAAATAATACACATGTATTCATTTAATAATCCTCTTTACAATAATGTTGTAATGTTGTCTAATGTAGCTTAATTCTCAGATTGCAAATGAAGGGCTCCTGATTAAAACACAATGCGGGGACTGGCATTTATATGCCTAGATATTATAAATATGTGATAATTACATCCAGCATATAAAACCGCTATCAAGAAGATTAACGAGGTTTGTTGCAAACATCAGCCCATAAAAATAAGCATTATTACATTAAGTACCTAATTCTATTAGTAAATTATTTCTTGGCTCCTTGAAATGATGTGAACATGTGCAGACTTACCAAAGATACTTCTTTGCAGTTTCTGTGTCTGGTAGTGCAAATATCATTGAATGATGTGTACAGAGGACTTTTTGAAAAGTCAGAGTTAACCGTTTTAAGAAAATATGATTTACAATCCTGAGTTGTAGGCATGACAAAGCAAGACAAGAAGCTGGCATTTACTTCCAGTTTGACTGCTGAAAAGTTTTGTAAAACTTTGCTTAAAAATGGCAATTAAAGTTACAACTTGTATAATAAGAGAGATAATCTAGGGGGGGGGGGGGAGAAAAATACATTCCCTCATTTAATCCGTCCGCTTAACCATAAAAGTTTCTGAAAGTCCAAACAGCATCTGTTTCTATGACAGCCGAGTATTTTGAGCAGAACGGATCAACAGAAAAAAGAGATCTTGATTGTAGAAACAGCTGACAGACAAAAGCTCATGGACATGGACATTCCTTTACATTTCCAAAGGCAAATAGATGAATTACTCTTGCAGGGGGGGGGGAGGGAATGATTTCAAGACAGATTTTTTTTTTTAAATCTATAGAAAACAACATTGATTATAGATGCTTAATTTCAAGGCAGGAAACAAGTTTTCCTGTGAACAGTGAAACTCAGCAAGAGAAGAAACAGATGGCCTGCAGTGGAATATTTCATTCCTTGAAAAGAAATTAAAATATACAATCTCACAGCCTGCATTTAGGATAGGATAGGATAGGATAGGATAGGATAGGATAGGATAGGATAGGATAGGATAGGATAGGATAGGAAGATAATGTAGGATAGGATAGGATAGGATAGGATAGGAAGATAATATAATATAATATAATATAATATAATATAATATAATATAATATAATATAATATAATATAATATAATATAATATAATATAATATAATATAATATAATAAATATAATATAATATAATATAATATAATATAATATAATATAATATAATATAATATAATATAATATAATATAATATAATATAATATAATATAATATAATATAATATAATATAATAATATAATATAATATAATATAATATAATATAATATAATATAATATAATATAGGATAGGATAGGACAGGACAGGACAGGACAGGACAGGATAGGAAGATAATATAATATAGGATGGGATAGGATAGGATAGGATAGGATAGGAAAGGAAGATAATATAATATAATATAATATAGGATTGGATAAGATAGGATAGGATAGGATAGGAAGATAATATAATATAGGATGGGATAGGATAGGATAGGACAGGACAGGACAGGACAGGACAGGATAGGATAGGATAGGAAGATAATATAGGATAGGATAGGATAGGATAGGATAAGGCAAGGCAAGACAGGATAAGATGAGATGAGATGAGATGAGATGAGATGGGATGGGATGGGATGGGATGGGATAAGGTGAGATGAGACGAGACGAGACGAGACGAGACAAGACGAGACAAGATAAGATAAGATAAGATAAGGCGAGGCTGAAAGGACTGTGTTGTAGACTGGAGATAAATAGTGTTGTATCCCTCCCCCTCTGTTCAGTTTTGACCTAGATGGCCTCTTTGACCCCTTTTTCAAACTAGCGGTCCTCTCTGTCCAAAATGTGGACTTTGCTCTCTTCGAAAGAGTGGCCTTTGTCTTCTAAATCAGGGGTCCCCAACCCCTGGTCCGTGGACCAGTACCAGACCACGGCATACCAGCAACCGGTCTGCACAAACAAGCAAAGCCCCATCCGCAGGATGCAGGCAGTACACAAAACCACGCCCCCTCCGGTCCGCAGAAAAACCTCTCTCCAGGGAACCGGTCCCTGGTGCTCAAAAGGTTGGGGACCTCTGTTCTAAATGCAGACGGACTGCTGAATCTTGTCCTGATGAGTTTGTTCTCCTAGGTTGTGCCAGGCATTTATGCTCTGGTTTTTTTGTTTCCCCAATGTACAGATCTGCACCTGGCTCCCTGCATTGTACTGCGAAACAGTATAAGGAAGTCCAGTTGCCTTGTGAAAAAAATGAGACAACTTTGGGACACCGTGACCCGGATGATTGAGCATCTCCATAGACATTTAGCCCTCTTTCTGGCTTGTGCAGTATACAGGTCCTCCATGGAAGGGAGGCTGGTTGCCATTATTTTTTTCGCAGTCCTAACTCTCCATTGAAGTCCGTCCCTCTCCTGTTTGGTTGCTGTGACAAACCAGACAGTTGTTGTTGTTAGTTGCGAAGTCGTGTCTGACCCGTTGCGACCCCATGGACCATGTTCCTCCAGGCCTTCCTGTCCTCTACCATCTTCTGGAGTCCATTGAAGCTCACGCCTCCTGCTTCAGGGACTCCATCCAGCCACCTCATTCTCTGTCGTCCCCTTCTTCTCTTGCCCTCCATCTTTCCCAGCATCAGGCTCTTCTCCAGGGAGTCCTTCCTTCTCATTAGGTGATCAAAGTACTTGAGTTTCCACTTCAGGATCTGGCCTTCTAAAGAGCAGTCGGGGTTGATCTCCTCTAGGACTGACCGGTTTGAATGCCTTGCAGTCCAAGGGACTCGCAGGAGTCTTCTCCAGCACCAGAGTTCAAAGGCCTCCATTCTTTGTCGCTCAGCCTTTCTTATGGTCCAACTTTCACAGCCATACATTGCAACTGGGAAAACCATGGCCTTGGCTATACGCACTTTTGTTGGCAGGGTGATGTCTCTGCTTTTTAGTATGCTGTCTAGATTTGCCATAGCTTTCTTCCCCAGGAGCAAGCGTCTTTTAATTTCTTGGTTGCAGTCCCCATCTGCGGCGACCTTGGAGCCCAGGAAAATAAAATCTGTCACTACCTCCATTTCTTTCCCATCTATTTGCCAGGAATTGAGAGGGCCGGATGCCACGATCTTGGTTTTCTTAATGTTGAGTTTCAAGCCAACTTTTGCACTCTCCTTCTTCACCCGCATAAGAGGCTCTTTAGTTCCTCTTCACTTTCTGCCATTAGAGTGGTATCATCTGCACATCTTAGGTTGTTGATATTTCTCCCGGCAATCTTAATTCCAACTTTTGATTCATTTAGCCCTGCCTTTCTCATGATGTGCTCTGCATAGAAGTTAAATAGGCAGGGCGACAGTATACAGCCTTGCCGGACTCCTTTCCCAATTTTGAACCAATCAGTGGTTCCGTGTCCAGTTCTCACTGTTGCTTCTTGACCCGCATATAGGTTTCTCAAGAGACAAATAAGATGGTCTGGTACTCCCATCTCTTTAAGAACTTGCCACGATTTGTTGTGATCCACACAATCAAAGGCTTTAGCATAGTCAATGAAGCAGAAGTAGATGTTTTTCTGGAATTCCCTAGCTTTCTCCATGATCCAGCGTATGTTGGCAATTTGATCTCTAGTTCTTCTGCCTCTCCGAAATCCTAAATGATAGACTCAACAATTCCTCTGTAGAACTGTATCAGTAGATCCTTGGGCAATCTAAGCTTTCTGAATTGATGGAGGAAGATGTTTCATGCCCATTTTGTCACTAACCACCCACCCATCTACCCATTTCAGTGCAGATGTGAAGATGTGATATTTTTTTTCTCCCAAATGAAGAAGAAAGATCAATTGAATTTCTAAAGATAACATCAACATCCTTAACTATGCAAGTAGCTGGAGGCTTTTTGGGGGGGGAGGGTCTTAATTAAAAATATTTCATCAGCAAGAGTCCCACAAAACTCACAATGTTGTATGTGTTCCATCCCCTGCCCGTTTTATCCTTCCTCGGGGTTTGTTCCAATATACAGCCGAGCACATTTTGTGCTCTTAGGGAAAAATGTGTCCAGTGAGAACTGGATCTTTTGTGCATTCTGGAACGAAATGATTAGTAAAAAAAAAAAAGGGTTGCAAAAGGATAAGAGGAAAAAAGTGAGAAAAACAGAACAATATTTGCCATAGGGGAGAATATATGCAGCTCAGAGTTGAACTGCGAGAGCATTAAAGACACCACAAAAGAGTCTTTTAATCTTTATGACTTTATATTAAGAGTTTTCAGCTAGTCCACATTTAGCGACTGTCTGGTTTATTAAAGGCAATAAAGATCATAAAAAGGAAGAAAACATGCCTCTAAGAGTTAAGAATGGGGGAAAGTGATTATTTGGAAGAGATATACACACAGACATATTTGTGTGTTTGTGTGCATGCAACCAAATGGTAGGATTCTATAATACATAGGGTTTTTTTTAAATATTAAACTTTCTCTTCCTGACCAACTAATTTTTTTTTACCTCTGCTTGAAAATGCCTGTGCTTTTCCAAGCAGAAAAATTCAAACTAAAAGAAAGAAAATCATAAATCACTAAAATCATAACATTTGTTTCCTGGTTTATTTTGGCCGGCTTTGCCCTTCCTTCTTTGTCTCTCTTTGTTTACAAGATCTCCTATTCCTCCAACATAGACTCATTTAGCCCAAATGTTTGCTAGCCGTGTTATTTCTGTGTTTTGGGGGTAACCAATTACGTATGTGGCTATTTTAATAATAATAATAGTAAAGTTGGAAGGGACCTTGAAGGTCATCTAGTCCAACTCCCTGCTCAGGCAGGAAACCCTATACCATTTCGGACAAATGGCTGTCCAGTCTCTTCTTAAAAACTTCCACTTTTGGAGCATGCACAGCTTCTGGAGGCAGGTTGTTCCACTGGTTAATTGTTCTCACTGTCAGGAAGTTTCTCCTTAGTTCTAGATTGCTTCTCTCCTTGATTAGTTTCCATCCGTTGCTTCTTGTCCTGCCTCCAGGCGCTTTGGGGAATAGCTTGACTCCCTCTTCTTTATGGCAACCCCTGAGATATTGGAACACTGCTATCATGTCCCCCCTTGTCCTTCTCTTCATTTTGCTTGGAAAATACAGCAAATATAACATACTCGTGGCTGGGTTTTTTATTATTATTATTATCCTTTATAATTCAGAGTTTTATATCTATGAATCACCAACGGGAATCCTTTAAGGTAAAAGTTAACAGTAAGCAGCAGAGGTGGTAAGATTCGCCAGTTTCTAAATCAATGTTTTTCCCTAGGAAATTTGATAGATGGGTTATAGAATCTCCATGCTACGTTCTCAAATCAAAGTCTGCAGTAATTGTATTCCAGCAACAGTAACGACAGATAAAGCAGAATTCTTTAGCCAGTGAATGAGCGGAAGTATGTTGTCATTTGATCTCTTCTTCTAAACCACCAAGGCAATATAAATGGACTCTCTTACTCCTTTCTCATAACTGCCTTTGGGATTGAAATAGCTCAGCTATCCTCCAGAGTCGCCAATGAATTTTGCAGATGAAGGCAGCCACCCAGCCAAGGTTCAAGATCAGGGCTGTAAAAGATTTCAATGCACTGTCAACACGTTCTCACCATCGACCAAATTCTCCCTCCAGTAACAGAATTCAAAACAGAATTTTCGAAAGGCTAACTAACCCCTATTTGGTAAACCGTGCTAAACCGACGTTTAGAATATTGAATGTGTTTCCCCCCACCCCTTGCCGTGTCCTTGCGGCTTATCACAAGCCTGTCGTTGGCATATCACATTGATATACAGGCCATCATGAACCCTGTTGGCTCAACTGAAACCTAAGATTAATCAAGGAGAGAAGCAACCTAGAAGTAAGGAGAAACTTCCTGACAGTTAGAACAATTAACCAGTGGAACAACCTGCCTCCAGAAGCGGTGAGTGCTCCAACACTGGAAGTTTTTAAAGAAGAGACTGGACAGCCATTTGTCTGAAGTTGTATAGGGTTTCCTGCCTGAGCAGGGGGTTGGACTAGAAGACCTCCAAGGTCCCTTCCAACTGTATTATTATTATTATTGCAATTCCCCTTTCACTTATCTGAGAGTAAGCCCCATTAAATTCAGTGGGCCTATCTTTGAGTGGCCAAATTCAAGGCTCCAGGATGTGATCCGTACTAATTCAGCTCAATATATTAGCTGTCTATCACACTATACAAGGCTAAGGGAATTTAACAGAATAACAAGAGTTGGATGGGACCTTGGAGGTCTTCTAGTCCAACTCCCTGCTCAGGCAGGAGACCCTATATCATTTCAGACAAATGCTTGTCCAATCTCTTCTTTAAAACCTCCAGTGATGGAGCATCTACAACTTCTGAAGGCAAGTCGTTCCACTGATTAATTGTTCTCACTGTGAGGAAATTTCTCCTTAGTTCTAAATTGCTTCTCTCCTTGATTAGTTTCTATCCGTTGCTTCTCATCCTGCCTTCAAGTGCTTTGGAGAATAGCTTGACCCCCTCTTCTTTATGGCAGCCCCTCAAATCCTGGAAGACTACTATTTATTTCTTTTAAATCAATCAATCAATCAATCAATCAATCAATCTTTATTTACTATTTATTTATTTAAATAAAGAAATCAATGTTTTACTTAAGGCCTTAAAACAGCAGACCCCAAACCTTTGGGGGCCAGGGACTAGTTCCACAGACAGAGTTTTTTTCCCGTGGATCGGTGTGTGTGTGTGTGTGTGTGTGTGTGGTTTCACCTGCTACCTGCTAAGTGAATTTGCTTGTCAGAAGGTCACCAAAGGGGAAAAAAACATGACCCTGGGACATTGCAATCATCATAAGTACATACAAAATATTTTTAATGAACAGATTTATTTATTACAGGTATTTTTATGTGGCCCAGCTTGAGGGGACATCTGAAATGTATGAAAGTAAAAAAAATATGGGATCAATATCTAAGACATGAAACACTATTGGTATCTGGCAAGTGAGATGCCCATCGCCACTCAATGTCAGAGTTCAACTCTCAAAAGTTGGAGAGTTGACTAAAGGGAACCAAAAGAGACTTCTTGAGAGTCCCATCTGCGCATAAAGGGAGTGATTGGCAAGGAAATAACGATTCCAGGAGGGTATCTTAGATCATGGGTCCCCAAACCCTGGTCTGTGGACCAGCACCGGGCCGCGGCATGCCAGCAACCGGGTCGCTCAAACAAGCAAAGCCCCATCCATGGGATGCAGGCAACATGCAAAACACCTCTGGGTCTGTGGAAAAAACTTTCTCCATGGAACCAGTCCCTGGTGCCCAAAAGGTTGATCCTATTTGATTTTTTACTTCATACATTACAGAGGTCATCTCCAGCTGGACCACATAAAAATACCCGTAATAAATCCATTAATTGAAAAAAAAATATTTCGTATTTCATCAGATCAAGAAAAGGATCTTTTATTTTTCCTGAGTATAATGCCCTTTCTGGTATTATACAAAGCGGGCCACGGATCCAGAATATTAAAAAATAAAATATAAAAAAAATACATTATAATTGTCTTATGCAATCCATTCCTGCTTAGCTGACAA
>NW_015389612.1:19317-20572 GCF_001527695.2 Protobothrops mucrosquamatus
GAGGACTGTGGGGTCCTTGGTGCTCTCTGAGCTTGGTGGTTTTCTTGCAGATGTTTCATGACCCAACTAGGTAACATCATCAGTGCTACAAGGGAGTGGGGTTTGTGGAGCGGAGGAGGAGGATGGGATAGGATGGGATGAGATGGGATGAGATGGGATGAGATGGGATGGGATGGGATGGGATGGGAGGAGAGGAGAGGAGAGGGGATAAGATGATAAGAAGATAAGAAGATAAGAAAAAAGATAAGATAAGATAAGAAATAAGATAAGATAGATAAGATAAGATAAGATAAGATAAGATAAGATAAGATAAGATAAGATAAGATAAGATAAGATTACGCTGATGAGATGAGATGAGATAAGATAAGATAAGATAACGCTGATGAGATGAGATGAGATAAATAACTATCCTCCCGTTCCTCCACCATCCAGTCAGAGCTAAAGAAGCTTCTGGGATGAGAAGTGAAACATCTTCAAAGAAAAACAAGAAAGTCCAGTTGCCTCCTGAAAAAAAGCACCTTTGGAACAACCATGACCTGGATGACAGAGAATCTCCACAGACCTGTCTACAATAGATTGCCTCCACAATAAATCCATGCAACCAGTTCCGCATGTCCTACTCCATAATTCTGTCAGGGAATTTTTTTTTCTACATTGGACACAGGCAGAGCCAAGAGTTGAATCCTTTTGATCCATTTGTGGAATAACTTTTTTTTTTCTGATACTATTTTCCCTCAAAAAACCCCTTCCCATTTTAACAATAACCTTTATTGTCATTTTTTTAAACGGGGGCACAACAGCACACATTAAAAATGAAATTGAGTTGCTTGCTCCAAAGGGTACACATATATAATGCACATTTAAACAGGCTATGCAGAACGTATGTATAATAAACCTACACCCTTACATGCACAATATTGCGTAATAAAAATATGTCTTTTTGTGTTTCTTCTGCGGTATTGTGTCACACTAAAACCCCAGGGGTAATGAACTGTTTCACATAGACTGATGCAACATTTGATATTTTTTTTAAAAAAAATTAAAAGTAACGGAAATAGGCAAAGATGCCAAAGACATAATAATTACTGTTTGCAATGGTATGGATTTCTTCATATAGTTTGGAAATAATTGGGCCAGTGTTTTTTAAGAGAAAGCATGCCATTCAAATCTCTGTGGGACTTAACTGTGGCCTTTAGCTTGAGGGGGGGGGGAATCACCAATATATTTTGCCCTAATCGACACTGCAATATTAATA
>NW_015389612.1:20945-38161 GCF_001527695.2 Protobothrops mucrosquamatus
AGAAGAAGAAGAAGAAGAAGAAGAAGAAGAAGAAGAAGAAGAAGAAGAAGAAGAAGAAGAAGAAGAAGAAGAAGAAGAAGAAGAAGAAGAAGAAGAAGAAGAAGAAGAAGAAGAAGAAGAAGAAGAAGAAGAAGAAGAAGAAGAAGAATTTGGCAAAAGTAGTAGGAAATAATTAAAGCCACTTCATTACGATGCAGCTGAAAGAAGCTACAGCCAGTTATTATTACAAGGGTTAGCATCTGCAGTACAGTAGCATATGCAAAATAGAAAAATGGACTTCCTTTGAAGTTAATTATGCATAAGGGAAACAGCTTCCATTTTTTACTAACGTACTTCGGTGTAGGCTGCATTAAAGTCAGTAGAACTTATTCTGTATAAACATTAATGTATTCATAAAGTTTGAATCTGCTTTTCCAGGTTAAAACAAAAACAAATCACAAACTGAGATGCAATTAGAAGCCATTTTGCAATAAATTAAAAACAACGGCGACCCTAATAATTCAATTAAAAACAACATACTTAAAGCCATAAGTAGTTTAACAACTAAAATGTACACCATTCATGAACTCACACTGAAAGTAATTTCAAGTAAAGTAAAGCAGCAATTTAATCAAATTCATGATGGATAAATGTATGCTTTATGCTCGTAGCTCTTTCCTTCGGTTGGGATCTGTGATGTGTGTCATGGTTCCGACAGATGAAACTCTTCAAAGAACTTTGAGGCATTGTTTACCTTAAAGAATCTTTATTTGAGTAGCATAGCATTGGCACTAACACGATTGAAGCCAAAAACTGGATTCCCCTCCCCTGAGCACATAGGATCAAAGCACAATTCCCTCCTCCAATTAACAGTCATAAATCACATTCCCCAATTAGCTTGAAATGCAGGCTTTCCCTCCAGTTCTCCAGCCCGCCAATTCTTATAATCTCTTATTTCAATAACCTTGGTTCCCACACTAGGTCCAGTATTGTTGTGTCTGGCTGAACTCTCATGCACATTCCTCCCCTCAGCATCATCTAACTCTAGCTCTAACTCTAAGAGTAAAACCTAAGGAGAAGAAAAGAGTTGCATCTCCATCTGTTGTCAAAGTAAAAACATCCGATGTTAGCAGCGTTGACAATGTGAAGATATGTACTTTATCTACATTACTATTTTCCAATATATATTTTCCGCAAAGCATCATTATTATTTTTTTCATGTCCTCAACTTACAACGGTTGATTTGGTGACCGTGCAAAGTTACAACTGCACAGAAAAAAATGAGTTACCACCATGGTTCACACTTACGACTTTTGTAGCATCCCCATGATCGTGTGATCAAAATACAGATGATTGGCAGATGGTTCGTAGAATAGAATATAGAATATAGAATATAGAATATAGAATATAGAATATAGAATATAGAATATAGAATAGAATAGAATAGAATAGAATAGAATAGAATAGAATAGAATAAACAGAGTTGGAAGGGACCTTGGAGGTCATCTAGTCCAACCCCCTGCTCAGGCAGGAAACCCTATACCATTCCAGACAAATGGCTGTCCAGTCTCTTCTTAAAAACTTCCAGTGTTGGAGCATTCACCGCTTCTGGAGGCAGGTTGTTCCACTGGTTAATTGTTCTAACCATCAGGAAGTTTCTCCTTAGTTCTAGGTTGCTTCTCTCCTTGATTAGTTTCCACCCGTTGATTCTTGTCCTGCCCTCAGTAACTTCTTCCCTTAGAACTGAAGAAGCTTCTTGGCTGAGAAGTGAAATGTTTTCAAACCAAAAAAAAACAAACCCCAAGAAAGTCCAGTTGCTTGTCAGAACATTGCACAAGTGGATCACATGACCTTGGGACACTGCAACCGTCATAAATATGAGTCAGTTGCCAAGCATCGGAATTTTGATCACGTGACCACGATGCTGCTGCAACGGTCGTTCAGTGTGAAAAAATCGGCCGCAAGTCCCTTTTTCCAGTGCTGTTGTAACTTTGAACAGTCACTAAAGGAACTTAACGTAGTCGTGGTAGAAGGGTTGGACTAGATGACCTCCAAGGTCCCTTCCAACTCTGTTATTCAAAAGCACAGACAGAAGGACTTACTAACAGAGCTGGTAATAGGCTGGACTGCATATTTATTGCCTTTTACAGCAGCTCTTCAGCATCTAAAGATGGTGCCAATCCATTTCCCCATCTTGATCAACATTCTATAAAGCAGTATAAATAATTTCTTGGCCATTATTCACCCCCGTTTCCTTGCCAAACATCCTTCTTTTCACTCCGTTTCAAGCAGCGTCTGTGTCCTCTTTCAATACAGGCATTTTCCATCCATTCCGCTGAGGGATTAACCCACCTCCTAACCATTTTTCTGGCTTTCTTCTCCTGCAATTATTCTGCTTTCGTTCCTCATCCCCTTCACTTCTTTTCTTTCATAGGCAGCGTCTTCCCCAAGACCCAATTCTGACACGATCCCCACAAAAATTTAAAAATAAAAATAAAAACGGTCCGTCCCAAATTCCAGTCCTCTCTCATCATTCCTGGTATCCTTCGCTAATTAGTTTAATCTTTCATCGTGAATAATCAAATCAATTATGCTTTTAGATTTCTATGCACTGCTTTGAGATGCATCTGTAGGAATAATTGTAGGCTTATTAAATTCATTTGAAACCAAAAAAAAAACCTTCTTTAAAGCAGATACTCACTTATAAGAATAATAGAACAACGGAGTCATCTAGTCCCACTAGTCAGTATTCTTGTTAATTATTGGGTCTCAATAATTTTACATCTACTCTCATCTTCCTCCCACCTAGTTATTCTTTTGTTTAAGAGAATGTGTGTGTGTGTGTGTGTGTGTGTGTGTGTGTGTGTGTATTTCCCCCCAGATCACATTAATTCAGAATATTACATTTTTTTCCCATATTTTTTTTTACTAAGGTTTTTACATAATGTGCTCTAATAAGATAGAGGAGAACTTTAAGACTTGTGGACTTCAACTCTCAGAAGGGAATTCTAAATTAAACAAGTCTTAAATTTGCCAAGGTTGAGAAATCTGGGTGTAGATTATGTTACCAGCCTTAGTCATAGCAACATCCCAGCCGGCATTCAACAACAACAACAACAACAACAACAACAACAACAACAACAACAACAACAACAACAATAATAATAATAATAATAATAATAATAATAATAATAATAATAATAATAATAATAATGTTGGAAGGGACCTTGGAGGTCATCTAGTCCAACCCCCTGCTCAGGCAGGAAACCCTATACCATTTTGGACAAATGGCTGTCCAGTCTCTTCTTAAAAACCTCCAGTGTTGGAGCATTCACCGCTTCTAGAGGCAGGTTGTTCCACTGGTTAATTCTTCTAACTGTCAGGAAGTTTCTCCTTAGTTCTAGGTTGCTTCTCTCCTTCATGAGTTTCCATCCGTTGCTTCTTCTCCTGCCTTCAGCCGCTTTGGAAAATAGGTTGACTCCCTCTTCTTTGTGGCAGCCCCTGAGATACTGGGAGACTGCTATCATGTTCCCCCTCATCTTTCTCTGCATTAAACTAGACATACCCAATTCCAGCAACTGTTCCTTATTATCTTTTAGCCTCCAGTCCCCTAATCATCTTTGTTGCTCTTCTCTGCACTCTTTCTACCGTCTCAACATCTTTTTTACATCGTGGTGACCAAAACTGGATGCAGTATTCCAAGTGTGGCCTTACCAAGGCCTTGTAAAGTGGTATTAACACTTCACGTGATCTTGATTCTATCCCTCGGTTAATGCAGCCCAGCACTGTGTTGGCTTTTTCTGCAGCTGCAGCTGCAGTATGGAAGAGAGGCACACATTTTGCTTAGTATGCCAAAGAATAATCCGAGCTCAGATCATTCTGGGCAAATGAGGACCTCACCTGCAAAAACCATCTTGCAACGTACTGTGGCCTTAGATCTCTTTGATACGCAATTCAGAATTGCAAACGTACATAGTTCAGTTTGAAAGTTAAGGAATGCAGAATGAATCAATCAATTTGGAAGTGGGTTCAGCAAGAAAAGAAGATCAATACAGCAAGAAAAACCAAATGCACAGATATAGTCTAGGTCAGCGGCCCCCAAACTTTTGGGCACCAGGGACTGGTTCTGTAGAAAGAGGTTTTTCTGCAAACCGGAAAACGCCTGGATTCGCACGCTGCCTGCATCCTGCGGATGGGGCTTGCTTGTTTGTGTTGCCCGGTTTCTGGCATGCTGCGGCCCAGTGCAGTCCATGAACCAGGGGTTGGAGACCCGTTCTAGGTGATATCTGGCTCAACAGCAGTTAACTGCGAGAGGGATCTCGGAGTCCTAGTGGACAATCACTTAAACATGAGCCAGCCGTGTGCTGCAGCTGCCAAAAAGGCCAACACAGTGCTAGGCTGCATTAACAGAGGGATAGAATCAAGATCATGTCAAGTGTTAATACCACTTTACAAGGCCTTGGTAAAACTACACCACAAAGAAGAGGGAGTCAAGCTATTTTCCAAGGCACCTGAAGGCAGGACAAGAAGCAACGGGTGGAAACTAATCAAGGAGAGAAGCAACCTGGAACTAAGGAGAAACTTCCTGACAGTTGGAACAATTAACCAGTGGAACAACCTGCCTCCAGAAGCGGTGAATGCTCCAACACTGGAAGTTTTTAAGAAGAGACTGGACAGCCATTTGTCTGAAATGGTATAGGGTTTCCTGCCTGAGCAGGGGGTTGGACTAGATGACCTCCAAGGTCCCTTCCAACTTTATTATTATCATCATCATCATCATCATCATCATCATCATCATCATCATCATCATCATTATTATTATTATTATTATTATTATTATTATGCATCCAATTTTGGTCACCATAATGTAAAAAAGATGTTGAGACTCTAGAAAGAGTGCAGAGAAGAGCAACAAAGATGATTAGGGGACTGGAGGCTAAAAGATAATAAGGAACGGTTGCTGGAATTGAGTATGTCTAGTTTAATGGAAGGAAGGACTAGGGATGACATGATAGCAGCCTTCCAATATCTGAGGGGCTGCCCCAAAGAAAAGGGAGTCAAGCTATTCTCCAAAGCACCTGAAGGCAGGACGAGAAGCAACGAAGGAAACTAATCAAGGAGAGAAGCAACCTGGAACTAAGACAACTTAGAAGAATTAACCAGTGGAACCACCTGCCTCCAGAAGCTGTGAATGCTGCAATGCTGGAGGTTTTTAAGAAGAGACTGGACAGCCATTGGTCTGAAATGCTATAGGGTTTCCTGCCTGAGCAGGGGGTTGGACTAGATGACCTCCAAGGTCCCATCCACATCCGTTATTCTGTTAAAGAATGCAGAATAAACCAAATCAATATACTGCAGCCATTTATCAGTATATTACATATTCTTTTCACACCTGGTCAGCTGGGACATATTCCGGTTTATGCCAGGCAAAAGATTAAAAATGCCATCCAAGAAATCTGGTCACCAATTGCCAGCACAGCCTGGGATGCGTGCCAGTGTTTAAAAAGAAAGTTGCCAACGCAGATAGTCAGGTGTCTATAGCCTGAATTAAAAGTAAACTCGGGGTCTATATGCTTACTAATGCTGTCATTTTGCAGTGGAAAGCAACTCAGGAAACTGAAGAAAAAGGGGCATTTAAAGTCACGTTCGCCAACATCAGCAAACTTTTTTTGCCTCCAGTTTTTGGCGTAAGGTGACTTTCACCGACGCAGGAAGGTATATATGAATATGTATTGAGTGACGCGAGAAATATAACATTTCAAAAGCCCTTCGTGAGCTGTTTGCGCCCTAACTGCACCCTTTCCACTCTTTAAGTTTGACATTTTAACATATCTAAGCCATGTTTTGCTAAGGGTTAAGAATTTGAACCTTTTAATCAAAAATAAGAGGGGGGGGGAAGCCAACACAGTGCTGGGCTGCATTAACAGAGGGATAGAATCAAGATCACATGAAGTGTTAATACCACTTTACAATGCCTGGTTAAGGCCACACAAGGGATACTGCATCCAATTTTGGTCACCACGATGTCAAAAAGATGTTGGGACTCTAGAAAGAGTGCAGAGAAGAGCAACAAAGATGATTAGGGGACTGGAGGCTAAAACATATAAAGAATGGTTACTGGAATTGGGTATGTGTAGTTTAATGAAGAGAAGGACGAGGGGGGACATGATAGCAGTGTTCCAATATCTCAGGGGCTGCCCCAAAGAAGAGGGAGTCAAGCTATTCTCCAAAGCACCTGAAGGCAGGACAAGAAGCAATGGATGGAAACGTATCAAAGAGAGAAGCAATATAGAATGAAGGAGAAATTTCCTGACAGTTAGAACAATTAACCAGTGGAAGAATTTGCCTTCAGAAGCTGTGGGTACTCCAACACTGGAAGTTTTTAAGAAGAGACTGGACACCCATTTGTCCGAAGTGGTATAGGGCTTCCTGCCTGAGCAGGGGGTTGGACTAGAAGATCTTCAAGGTCCCTTCCAACTCTGTTATTCTATTCTATTCTATTCTATTCTATTCTATTCTATTCTATTCTATTTGGTTTCTGGGATAAGCAGAGTAGCAAACACAACTAGCCTTCCTATGACAATTAAAAGTGCATCAGGTCAAGGAAATCTCTCAATCTTTCTCTCCCAGAGAGTTTGAACACTATATCAGATTAAAAAAATTAGCCCTTCCTGGTCTGTAATTTCCAGGCTGATTTTATAAGCATGGAACAATTTAAGAAGCTTATTTTTTTTAAAAAAACACACACGTTCTTTTTCCATTTTCATGCTTTGTAAAGAAAGTGATGGTTTAGTTAGAAAGGCATTGTTCTGTATAACAAAAAGGAGCTGTTTTTGACTAGGAGAATTAATGGCTGTTATTTTGATCTGTGCTCAGAATAACCCCGTGTACAGAAATAATTTACATATGTTTTTTTTCCTCATAAGATTACATTAAAATAAATATCCACTAAATCTTGAAAAAAAGGGGTATCTCCCTAAGGGATATCAACAGACAGTGAGGATTACAAGTACTTTTATCTCTCAAGATCCAAGTTCTAATTTGAATTTTTAAGATCCAAAAAGTTAGCAATTCTCAGAAGAAGAAGAAAGTCACTTCAAATACATGCATCATACACACACACACACATACATACTTGGGTTTGAACTACATCAGAAAATAACATTCATAACATATATCACTATGCCTAAATAAACTAAAAATAGTGCTAATTCTCTACATGGTTGATCTATGGGTCTGCTTCCTTACTTTCACATTTTCTTTTTCTAAAAATTCGTAGAATATTTTAAGATACTAGTTGTCAAGAAGGACAAAACTAGTTGGTTTCTGAACTTTGGTTATTTCTGAACATCTTCAGAGAAATGCTTTTCTCGTCCGATTGTTAACAACCCCAGCCAGTCATTTTACGAAAATGAGCATGAATTCTGCACTGAAATACAAATTCTTCTCTTTAAGACATGTGAATTCTACACTGATAATTTTGGCTTCCAGAACTGATTTGAAAAGAACAGTGACAGCACCGATAATTTATTTCAGCTAAATCACAGATTTCGTTCTGTTCCAGATTACGTAACAAATGCTATTGACATCAATAGGAGAGAATTGAGAAGAGCTAATATTTAGCCAATACTAAAAGTGGATGAAATCCAGCCAAATGTAAACCTTTTAATATTATTTTATTGGGATCCATCTGACTTTAAAGTCAAGAGAATATAATTTGGGCTTACTTGTAACTTTTTTAAAAAATAAAATAGTGATACTAAGGCATAATTTTTGAAAGGATCAAAGAGCTACATCACACCGAATTTCCTGTTTAAATTCAGGCCCTTTTGTGTTTGTTTGGACTCATCAGTTCAATTACAATTACAGTATATGTCTGTTACATTATATATATTTTTTTACATTTTTTGGAACAAGCTCGCCTACGAACAAGTATAAGCCGATATAAACCGTTTAACAACCAGTGAAGCAAAATAAGTTGCACATTTTATATGGTGTGTAGCAGATTGTTTTGATTCCTCCTAAATACTGCAAATATTCTTGCAATCCCAAGAACGACAACACAGTCTAGATACAAGGAATTTTAAGTAAAACTTTTAAACCAAGTTTACTAATTCATTACTAAGTTGTGAACACTGAAGACTGCAATAAAGGGAGAAACCATCCGAATAGGAAAGTAGACTTTGGCTATTGGAAAAGTAGAATTTCCACGAATAGCGAACACGCTTTTAAAAAGCGCAAGTTGAGTTCTTCGGAGATTTATTTAACTCAATCTCTTTAAAAGGCACTTTTTTTTTTAAGTTACCTTGAAAAACGACAGGCAAATGTTTTATCTGTCTCTCTGTTGACAGATCGATGTTCTAGCAGCGGGTGGCTTGTGACAGAATGCATTTCCATAAATATTGTGTGGCTGCGGAGATGTTAAATGTTGTCGGGGCTGTTTGTTGTCAAATTTCAGGTTTTGGTGGCTGGCTCTCCCACTTGGAGCAGAGGGGAATGGCAATGCTAACGAATAAATCAGCGAAAATACGAGACAAAGCAGAATAGGACACAACCTTGCCTAAGCCAAGAATGGGCTGATGGAACTTGGAAGGGGAAGAACTTGGGTTGCAAAATATTTGTTTAAAAAGTAACTCAACACTTTCAGCGGGGTAGGGGAATCCAAAATACAGGTGGTCCTCTACTTATGACCACGACTGAGCTGAAATTTTCGGTTGCTAAGCAAGACAGTTGTGGTAACTGGTTGTTAAGTGAATTTGGCTTGCCCCGTGGACTTTGCTTGTCAAAAGGATGCAAAACGGGATCACAGGATCCCTGGGGACACTGCAACCGTCGTAAATATGAGCCTGTCGCCCAACATCTGAATTTGGATCACGTGACCGTGGGGATGTCGTAATGGCCGTAGGGGTGGAAAATGGCCGTCGGTCACTCTTTTTCAATGCCGTTGTTAACTTCCCGTTGACTTTGCTTGTCGGAAGGCTACAAAAGGGGATCGCGGGACAGCGGGACCCGGCAACCGTCATAAATATGAACCGGTTGCCAAGCGTCTGAATTCTGATCACGTGACCACGGGGGAATGCTGTTGGGACTTCGAACAGAAGAGCAACAAAGATGATCAGGGGATTGGAGGCTAAAACATATAAGGAACAGTTGCTAGAATTGGGTATGTCTAGTTTAACGAAGAGAAGGACGAGGGGGGACAGGATAGCAGTGTTCCAATATCTCAGGGGCTGCCCCAAAGAAGAGGGAGTCAAGCTATTCTCCAAAGCGCCTGAAGGCAGGACAAGAAGCAATGGATGGAAACTCATCCAGGAGAGAAGCAACCTAGAACTAAGGAGAAACTTCCTGACAGTTAGAACAATTAACCAGTGGAACAACCTGCCTCCAGAAGCGGTGAATGCTCCAACCCTGGAAGTTTTTAAGAAGAAACTGGACAGCCATTTGTCCGAAATGGTATAGGGTTTCCTGCCTGAGCAGGGGGTTGGACTAGATGACCTCCAAGGTCCCTTCCAACTTTATCATTATTATTATTATTAGTGATTCAATGAACTGTTGTGAGTTGAGGACCACCTTGCTGTCCAGGGGAGAAAATCAGGTGACAATGCAAGGAGGATAAAACAGCCCATGAAGGATCGCAGCGGGAATGGAGAAGGGAGCAAGACCGCGAGCATGTAAGAGGAAAGATGGTAGAAGGCAGGGGATAGAGAAAAGGAATCAAAAATCCCTGTCCCCTAAAAAAAAAAGGAATGAAGAAGGGGAGATAACTCTAAAGATAATAATAATAATAATAATAATAATAATAACAACAACAACAACAACAACAACAACAACAACAACAACGTTGGAAGGGACCTTGGAGGTCATCTAGTCCAGCCCCCTGCTCAAGCAGGAAACCCTATACCATTTCAGACAAATGGCTGTTCAGTCTCTTCTTAAAAACTTCCAGTGTTGGATGTGCCTAGTTGTTTTGGCAAGCAATGCCCTATAGCTATGTGCTCAATACATAATGCGCTATAGCTGTATAGCTATGGCCCTAAACATACATCAGATATATATGCAGGGGAACCGCTTCAGATGTGCCCACACATCTGGAGGCAGAAGTTATCTGTCATGGTTCCGACAGATGAAACTCTTCAAAGAACTTCGAGGCATTGTTTACCTTAAATAATCTTTATTGGAGTAGCATAGCCTCGGCACATACATAGGCCAAGCCAAAATCTGGATTCCCCTCCCCTGAGCACATAGTATCAAAGCACAATTCCCTCCTCCAATTAACAGTCATAAATCACATTCTCCAATTAATTTGAAATGCAGGCTTTCCCTCCAGTTCTTCAACCCGCCATTTCTTATCATCTCTTATTTCAAAAAAACCTTGGTTCTCACGCTAGTTACAGTATTGTTATGTCTAGCTAAACTCTCGTGCATCTTCCTCCCCCCCCCCAGCATCATCTAATTCTAACTCTAAGAGTAAAACATAAAGTAAAGAAAAATGGCTGCATCTCCATATGTCGTCAAAGCAAGAACATCCGATGTTAGCAGCGCTGACACTATCTTCAGTTGCAGTTTCGTATGTAAAAAATGCAGAAATGACTTCTAAGGGGTGGAGAAAAAATATATATATCTGCCAAATGAAACCTTCCATCTGAATCCACCTGCATTTTCATCGGCCAAACTACTTGGACTCAGAGCCAGGCCGAAGTATGAACTTCATGAAATATTAGCAACGCCATCTAGAGTTTGTTCCTCTGTTTCTGAAAAGGGAGAGCTGCTTGTGTGAAGTAATTGAAGAAGACCCAAAGGTTCTTTTTTTTCAGGAGGAGACCACTGGACTTTCTGGTTTTTCCTTTGAAGACGTTTCTCTTCTCATCCCGGAAGCTTCTTCAGCTTTGACTGGATGGTGGAGGAATGGAAGGATTTATACTCCTTGCAGAGAGCTGGTCATTTGCATTCATGCTGCAGTCTACCACAGAGTCCTTTCAGCAGTTCCAAGAAGGCTCCACACCCATTTGCACCACTCAGGTGAACCTGAGGGCACAGGTAGACCTCCAAGTGGCCTCAAGAACTCTCTAAGAGAAGGCAAATGACCAGCTGTCTGCAAGGAGTATAAATCCTTCTATTTCTCCACCATCCAGTCAGAGCTGAAGAAGTTTCTTGGACGAGAAGCGAAACGTCTTCAAAGAAAAAACAAGAAAGTCCAGTTGCCTCTTGAAAAAGCCCCTTTGGGACAACTGAGGACACAGGTAGACCTCCAAGTGGCCTCAAGGACTCTCTAAAAGGATGCAAATGACCAGCTGTCTGCAAGGAGTATAAATCCTTCCGTTCCCCACCCTCCAGTCAGAGCTGAAGAAGCTTCTGGGATGAGAAGTGAAACGTCTTCAAAGAAAAACATGAAAGTCCAGTTGCCTCCAGAAAAAGCACCTTTGGGACAACCATGACCTGGATGGTGGAGAATCTCCTTAGACATTAATTGAAGAAGAAAAAGGCTACTGCCAAACTTCCTCTCCTCGTCTTCCTCTTATTAATTCTTGAGCTTAAGCTAAGATCTTTTCCAACTATCTATTGGAAAGTGATATTCTTTCTACTGCTCTCTCTCTCTCTCTCTCTCTCTCTCTCTCTTTCTCTCCGTCCACTGAAATAAGCCCAGATGGAGTCTGTTTACTTTGTAATTAATGAGAAAGGAAGGAGGTGATAAAATATTAACAATCTTTCCATACGTCTAGCCTCGCCGGCTTTAATCTTCAGCAAAGCCTCCATTCAACCCTCAAGGATCAAACAACTGCCACTCTCTAAGCCAGGGGTCTTCAAACTTGGCCCTTCGATGACTTGTGGACTTCAACTCCCAGAATTCCTCAGCCAGCCTCCATTTTGTTTGTTAGATTTAAGACAAGGGTCTTCAAACTTAGCCCTTGGATGACTTGTGGACTTCAACTCCCAGAATTCCTCAGCCAGCCTCCAGTTTGTTTGGTAGATTTAAGACAGGGGTCTTCAAACGTGGCCCTTGGATGACTTGTGGACTTCAACTCCCAGAATTCCTCAGCCAGCCTCCATTTTGTTTGGTAGATTTAAGACAGGGGTCTTCAAACTTGGCCCTTGGATGACTTGTGGACTTCAACTCCCAGAATTCCTGTCTGAGGAATTCTGGGAGTTGAAGTCCACAAGTCATCCAAGGGCCAAGTCTGAAGACCCCCTGCTCTAAGCCTTGCGAGAGACTCTTTTTAGAAAGCAGAACTTATTCGCATTAGCAGAGGCCAAAATTAAAGATCAAATCAATTCGCCGATATCTTACGTTTTACCACCATGTGCCATAAAAGCTGGAAAAAAGCTAACTACGGTCTTCCCGTCACCTCTAGGCCTTTTCCCTTCCATTCACGCTCCCCAGTGCAAAATGAAAGCCAGCAAGTTCACTCATGCGTCTTTACACACTCCTTAACTGTCGAAGAACCGAGTTCATCATTTATACAGCCATCGGTGGAAGCTGTATATCAAGCCAGATCAAGTCAACATTTCAGCCATGGGAAGAGCTCCTACTTTAGACTTGAAAAGACTTCCGTAGAGTAACCTCACTGAATACAGTATGCACATGGATCAGCTCCCCAAAAATAAGAATACGAGAAGGAGAAGAACTCAACCAGAAACAAGAGAAAAAGTCCAGCCATCATTCAATGTGGATTGATATTTCCTCTCTCAAATTTCGAGGACATTCGTGCGTTTATCTAGGACTTTGTCCCCCTAATCTTTAAAAAAAAAGAAACGGTGTTTGCATTGATTCATTTCAACAACGACAAAAATTTAAAAAACCGACAACAATCACACTAACAAAGGATGGTCTGGAGGAACCTGTCATTGGTTGCCACACACCCCGAGCCAAACAAGATGTGTGTGTGAGGCACAGCGCGAACCGGTTATAATGGATTAAACCCTTTTCTACGCACGTAAATTTGCCAAATTGGGTTTTCTGAAAAGGAAGCACTGAGGAAAACGATAACAAAGTAAAAAAAAGCATAAATTGAAAATGACGGCTGGAACGTACGGTTCCAGAGACCACGCTTACAAATCTCTAACCTGGATTTCATGAATTTCTTGAGACTGTGACGGTCCCTCGGTCTAAGAAATGCTGCTTTTCATTACTTGGAAGAAAGCTGTTTGTGTTAGTGTCGCAAGGATCCACCCTAAGGCTGGATTCTAATTAACCAAGTTCCCAAAGCTTTTCTCCTAAGAAAACTACGTAGCACCGCCCGGAATTTTTTAACCGAAAAACGGGTCCTAAATCTGATCCTACCAACTTCGGGGAAGACTCACCCCCCCCCTCCAAAACCAGAAAACCGAGGAAACAGAGACGACAATGCGAGAAAACAATAAAAAAACAAAAAGAGACAGAAAAACGAAACCCTTGACAGGTCGCACCCACCGTCACTCCGAGACACCGAGTAGAATAAATAATATTAAAGCTTTGGTGTTCAAAAGCCTGCAAGGAACTTTTTTTTTACTAACCAGGGGAGTGAATCGAAACACCCTGTGAGTCTCTTAAGAGGCACTTCCTATTTGACTTTCCCCAACTCCTGGGACATCCTTTAAGAAGAACCAAAGGAGCAGATGCCTGTCATAAAGGAAGCCCTGTGCAGAGAAGAGAAGAGAAGAGAAGAGGAAGGAAGGAAGGAAGGAAGGAAGGAAGGAAGGAAGGAAGGAAGGCAGGAAGGCAGGAAGGAAGGAAGGAAGGAGATAAGAGGGAAGGAAGGGAGGGAGGGAAGGAGGGAAGGAAGGAAAGAAGAAAGGGAAGGAAGGAACGAAGAAAGGGAAGAAGGAAGGGAGGAAGGGAGGGAAGGAAGGAAGGAAGGAAGGAAGGAACGAAGGAACGAAGGAAGGAAGGAAAAAAGGAAGAGAGGGAATGAAGGAAGGAAGAGGGACAGAAGGAGATAAGAGGGAAGGAAGGGAGGGAGGGAGGGAAGGAAGGAAAGAAGAAGGGAAAGGAAGGAACAAAGGAAGGAATGAAGGAAGGGAGGAAGGGAGGGAAGGAAGGAAGGAAGGAAGGAAGGAAGGAAGGAAGGAGAAAAGGAAGAGAGGGAAGGAAGGAAGAGGGACAGAAGGAGATAAGAGGGAAGGAAGGGAGGGAGGGAGGGAAGGAAGGAAAGAAGAAGGGGAAGGAAGGAACAAAGGAAGGAATGAAGGAAGGGAGGAAGGGAGGGAAGGAAGGAAGGAAGGAGAAAAGGAAGAGAGGGAATGAAGGAAGGAGGAGGGAAAGAAGGAGATAAGAGGGAAGGAAGGGAGGGAGGGAGGGAAGGAAAGAAAGAAGAAAGGGAAGGAAGGAACGAAGGAAGGGAGGAAGGGAGGGAAGGAAGGAAGGAACGAAGGAAGGAAGGAAGGAAGGAAGGAGAAAAGGAAGAGAGGAATGAAGGAAGGAGGAGGGAAAGAAGGAGATAAGAGGGAAGGGAGGGAGGGAGGGAGGGAAGGAAGGAAAGAAGAAAGGGAAGGAAGGAACGAAGGAAGGAGAAAAGGAAGAGAGGGAAGGAAGGAGGAGGGAAAGAAGGAGATAAGAGGGGAGGGAGGGAGGGAGGGAAGGAAGGAAAGGAGAAAAAGAAGGAAGGAACAAAGGAAGGGAGGGAAGGAAGGAAGGAACGGAAGGGAGGAAGGAAGGAAGGAAGGAAGGAGAAAAGGAAGAGAGGGAATGAAGGAAGGGAGGGAGGGAAGGAGGGAAGGAAGGAAGGAAGGAAGGAAAGGAGAAAGTGAAGGAAGGAACAAAGGAAGGGACGAAGGGAAGGAAGAGAGGAAAGGAAGGAAGGAAGGAAGGAAGGAAGGAAAAAAGAAGGAAGGAAGGGGAAGCCAAGAGGAAGAGGAAGGAGAAAGGGAAGGCAAGAGGCAGGCCAGGCAGCCCCCTACTCACGGTAGAAGATATACTCGGTGTAGCTGCTCCAGACCTTGTCCTCCCGGTACTGGTTGACGGCGGCGGCGGCGGCGGCGCCGGTGGAGTTGCAGGCCACCAGGTGGAAGCCGGCCTCGGCCAGCCGGTCGAAGGCCTGCTCCAGGTGGGTGTACTTCAGGTAGAAGCGGGAGGTGTACTTCTCCGGCGGCCGGTCCGGGTCGCGGCTCTCGTTCAGCGTCTCGCCGAAGGTCTCCTTGGCCAGGCCGATGCGGCCGCAGACCAGGATGCGGGCCACGCGGCGGAACCTGGCGTCCCCCTGCCCGTCCCGCACCGTCGCCGCCGCCGTCGAGCCCCGGTAGCCCAGGCTCAAGAAGCCCGAGCGTCTCTCTCCGGCTCGCGCGGACGGCAGCCCCGCCGGCAGCTCCACACCGCCTCCGGGCGGGCTGCCGTCCTCCGGGTCGCTCGGGCAGCCCTCGTCGTTCAGCGAGCCTCGCGGGGCGCCGCGGGCGGCCAGCAGCTGGGCCAGCCCGGCCAGCTGGAAGTGCTCGGCCTCCCGCAGGAGCCGCTCCTTCTCCGGGAAGTGGTCGGGCAGCGCCAGCTGCTTGTCGCGCAGGTAATCCAGCACGTACCTGAAGAGGAAGCCGTCGCGGTCGAGGAAGAAGCGGGCGCGGCCGTCGCGGGGCAGCTGGCGGGGCCCCCGCGAGAACATCTGGGCCAGGCTGCTGTCCGGCACGCTCAGCAAGGTGGAGTGGCGGGTCACGTAGACCTGGCCGCCCACGTTCAGCTCCACCACCTCGGGGAAGGCCGGGCCCGACGGCGGCCCCGAGGCCGGGACGGCAGCCGAGCAGCCGCCGGAGACCATCTCGCTGATGGGGAGGATGGTGGTGGTGGTGACGGTGGAGGCGCCGGGGCCGCCGCCCTCCTTCAGGGCCATGCCGGGGGCTGCGGCCGAGGCCAAGGCCGTCGGAAGCGGCCCCGACGGTCCGCGGCTCCCGGTCCGCGGCTCCGGGAGGGTCTCCGGACACGCGGCGGTCCGCGCGCGACCCTCCCTCGGCTCCTCCGTCCGCGGGTCCCGGTCTGCACCTTCAGGAGGGTCTCCGGAGCCGCCGCTTTCCACGCGCGACCCTCCCTCGGCTCCTCCGTCCGCGGCTCCCGCTCCGCGGCTCCACCAGGGTCTCCGGACTCGCTGTTGGCCACGCGCGACCCTCCCTCAGCTCCTCCGTCCGCGGGTCTCTGTCTGCAGTTCCACGAGGGTCTCCGGAGCCGCCGCTGTCCACGCGCGACCCTCTCTCGGCTTCTCCGCCCGCGGCTCCCGGTCTGCAGTTCCACGAGGGTCTCCGGAGCCGCCGCTGTCCACGCGCGACCCTCCCTCGGCTCCTCCGTCCGCGGGTCTCTGTCTGCAGCTCCAGCAGGATCTCCGGACTCGCTGCTGTCCACGCGCGACCCTCCCTCGGCTCCTCCGTCCGCGGGTCTAGGTCCGCGGCTCCACGAGGGTCTCCGGACTCGCTGTTGGCCACGCGCGACCCTCCCTCAGCTCCTCCGCCCGCGGCTCCCGATCTGCAGTTCCACGAGGGTCTCCGGAGCCGCCGCTTTCCACGCGCGACCCTCTCACGGCTCCTCCGTCCGCGGCTCCCGCTCCGCAGCTCCACGAGGGTCTCCGGACTCGCTGCTCTCCACGCGCGACCCTCCCTCGGCTCCTCCGTCCGCGGGTCTCTGTCTGCAGCTCCAGCAGGGTCTCCGGACCAGCCGCTGTCCACGCGCCACCGTTCCCCGGCTCGGCTCTCCTGTTCCTCCGGCGGCTGGGACCCCTGGCCGTCCGGGACCCCCCCCCCCGGAAAGCCTCCGCCCTGCCCTCCGGGCTTGGAGGAGTGGGGGGTTCTCCCTGCAGGAAGCGCCCCTCGGGGCTTCTCCTTCTCCTGCCGGGCGCGCAACAGCCCCGCTGGAGAGGTGGGGGGGGTCTCTCCCTTGCCCGGGACCACCACCACCACCACCCCCCGCTTGCGCTTCAGCCCCCGCGGGACCCTCGGCCGCTGCTGGCCCGCCCTGCGCGCTCAGCCCGGGGGCGCAGCGGCAGGGCAGGAGCCGCGCCCGGGAGGCCGGGCTGGATCCAGGGCGGAGGCGGAGGCTCCGCGGCTCTGCCTGGATCGCTCTGCCGGCTCGACCCGCCGCAGCAGTCCGGGGAAGCCGAGCTGACGTCAAGCGCAGGCAGCGAAAGGGAAGGCGAGCCGCGGGGACCTTGCGCAGCAGAGCCCGTCAGGAAGGGCGCGGGGAGGGGGGGGGAAGGGAAGGGGAGGGGACGGGGAGGCAGAGGAGGGGGACGGGACCTTCGGAGGCGCAAAGCCGGAGGAGCGCAACGGCTGCGGATTGGGCGCTTCGTCGG
>NW_015389612.1:38650-47105 GCF_001527695.2 Protobothrops mucrosquamatus
TATTATTATTATTATTATTATTATTATTATTATTATTATTATTATTATTATTATTATTAATATCGCCGTAAAGCTGGAAAGCTACCTACAAAGTAGAACCCCACTCATCTTTGAGAAAGTGTCCTATCCACTTTCTGCAAGCAGATGCCCTCTAGATAAAGCAGGATGATGGTTCTATCTTGGTCATCTCTAACCATGGCTTGCACTGTGGCCCTTTTCCTATCATATCCCAATCCAGAAAGACAATTAAATCACCCTTAGCTGTTCCAGCCCGCAAAGCAGACGGTCCAGTGGCAGAGTGGCTCGACTCTCCCATGTTTTGAGATGGACGGGGTCACCGCAGCGTTTATTGGCCATTTCGTGCTGATCACGGTCACATCCACTCCCTCTCTGGTCCTCCTCTGCTGTCATCCTGATCTTGTTCCCGCTCAAAAACTGGATCACGCAGCTCCCTGCCGGTAACAGATCAGAAGCATCCGACAGCACAAGCCTGCGCTGCTCTTAGAACTTGCTGCTCCTTCCCAAATCCAATAAAAAGCTTTAAAAAGACAACAGAGTCACCGGTGTACTGCCTCCTCAACAGAGCTTGGAATTTGGCTTTTGTTGCCTGCTATGGAAAAGGGGAAGGGATAGAAATCCTGATTAATACAGCGCTGCTCCTGTGGTGACTTAGATGGAGGGTTTGTTGTTGTTATTTGTTTTAATATGACTTTGGTGGGCTAAAGATGAAAAGGAAAGGAGACCCTGCGGAATTTACTCCACTACTCGCTGCTGACTCTAGGGGGCGCTGCTCATGTCCACTTCAAGGCCATTGAGCCAGCATTTGTGGCCAGCACGACGTCACGGAGCGCCGTTACCTTCCCACCGAAGCGGTACCTATTTATCTACTCGCAGGTGCGTGCTTTCCAACTGCTAGTTTGGCAGGAGCTGGAGCAAGGAACAGGAGCTCACCCCCCCCTTCACGTGGCGAAGGGGTCTTGAACTTTGGTAGGGGAGAAACCTTTAAATTATTGCAGAAGTGGACATGGGAAAGAAGCATGCAGGAAAAGCCCAGAGAAGACCATTTTGGAGCCACGCCAGCTGGAATGGACACAGGAGAAGAAGCAACTGTTTTGAAGGACTTAGTCAGATCTTCCCCTATAATTGGGCTCATGTTCTTGTGGAACTGGCTAACATTTGCGGTTTGAGAGATCGGCTTCTTTGCGTAAAGTCATGAAACCTAGCAGGGTTCCAATAATTTGAGGGGCTGCCCCAAAGAAGAGGGAGTCAAGCTATTCTCCAAAGCACCTGAAGGCAGGACAAGAAGCAATGGAGGGAAACTAACCAAGGAGAGAAGCAACCTAGAACTAAAGAGAAACTTCCTGACAGTGAGAACAATTAACCAGTGGAACAACCTGCCTCCAGAAGTTGTGGGTGTTCCAACACTGGAAATTTGGAAGAAGAGACTGGACAGCCATTTGTCCGAAAGGGTATTTGGTCTCGTGCTTGAATAGGGGGTTGGACTAGAAGACCTCCAAGGTCCCTTCCAACTCTGCTATTTTGTTACAGCCATTGATCCTGAAGATTTGCAGTGCTACCCCATTCAAACTGTAAGGACAGGAGCAGACAGACTCCCGTCCCAAGGATATTTAGAGTTTCCCAGGATGGATAAAAGTGTCTGGGCCTAACAGATTTTTTTTTTCAGAATTCTTTACTTCATCGGTGATCAATGAATTATTATTATTATTATTATTATTATTATTATTATTATTTTATTTATTAAATTTATATCCCGCCCTTCTCCTTCCCTTTGGGATCCACTTGGAGCATCAGAAACCTTAGTCACGGCATGCTCCTGAAGAAACGAAGGTGCAGCAGAAGATAGACAAAGACACAAACACACACACACACAGGAAGTTGACCACCTGCACCCATAGGAAGTTCTCTAACATTCTAGTACTAGTAGTAGTAGTAGTAGTAGTAGTAGTAGTAGTAGTAGTAGTAGTAGTAATAATAATAATAATAATAATAATAATAATAATAATAATAATAATAATAATAATAATAATAATAATAATAATAATAATAAAGTTGGAAGGGACCTTGGAGGTCATCTAGTCTAACCCCCTGCTCAGGCAGGAACCCTACACCATTTCAGACAAATGGCTGTCCAGTCTCTTCTTAAAAACCTCCAGTGTTGGAGCATTCACAGCTTCTGGAGGCAGGTTGTTCCACTGGTTAATTGTTCTCACTGTCAGGAAGTTTCTCCTTAGTTCTAGGTTGCTTCTCTCCTTGATCTGTTTCCATCCGGTTGCTTCTTGTCCTGCCTTCAGGCGCTTTGGAGAATAGCTTGACTCCCTCTTCTTTGGGGCAGCCCCTGAGATACTGGAAGACTGCTATCATGTCCCCCCTCGTCCTTCTCTTCATTAAACTTCTACTTTACTTCAACATAATTGAAACAAATCCTCCAAAAAAAAAACACCCCAGACTGATAACTAAACAAAAATGAGAGGTTCTACTTGCTGATTCTCAATATAGGGACCGATGTATTTTTTTTCCTTTCAGTGAAATTGTTCAGAAGAAATGAAACATTTAATGAAACACCTCCGAGTCTTTGGGCTTCGATTGGGTCTCTCCTCGCCACACAACACTGTCAAACCATTGTAGCTTACTAGACTATAAAATATTTCTATTCTGTGCTGCCATCGCTCTTAATGCAATAAGGTATAAATTATTCCGGTTCACATCTATCCCCGTGATTAAATGCTCTTCTGCAGGAAATTATTGCTGACATAAACTATTTCTGTTTAAGAAAAGAGCTGCAAATGTAACTTAGCCTATCCATAATTGCATGAAACTTCAAGCGGCCACCACAGTTATGGGTTGATGCGTGCATGTGTTTGCATATCATTGTGCTCCAACCCAGTGCCCTCCAGATGTGATGGTGGATTTTATGATTCTAGCACATCTGGAAGGCACGGATTGGCAGAGTGAGCTCCCACCCGCCCTCTCACCAGGCTAAATTTGTAAAAGGTTGTGAGGCCAACAAAATGACCAGGTATATGTTTACCGAGATTCTCCGTCATCCAGGTCATGGTAAGATAAGATAACCTTTATTGTCATTTTTATACTGTGGGCACGACGGCACACATCAAAAATGAAATTTAGTTGCCCGCTCTCAAAGTGAAACACATACATGACACACACCTAAACATACTATGAACAACTTATGTATAGACCCACATCCCTACATATACGTAGCAAGTAAATATTAAATATTGTCCATCTTGAATATATAACGGAAGGAGGAAGCTTGAGAGTTCGCAAGGTTAATGCTGTAAGGAATGAAACTCTGGCTGAATCTGGATGTTCTGCTTCGGATACCACGGAACCCCCTCCTCCCAGAAGGGAACAAGGAAAACAGGTCGTGAAGAGGATGTGTAGTGTCCCAGATCGTTTCTCATCCCAGAAGCTTCTTCAGCTCTGACTGGATGGTGAGGAACGGAAGGATTTATACTCCTTGCAGAAAGCTGGTCATTTGCCTTCTTTTAGAGAGTCCTTGAGGCCACTTGGAGGTTTGTCTGTGTCCTCAGTGATGCTTTTTCAGGAGGCAACTGGACTTTCTTGTTTTTCTTTGAAGATGTTTCGCTTCTCATCCCAGAAGCTTCTTCAGCTCTGACTGGACGGTGGAGGAATGGAAAGATTTATACTCCTTGCAGACAGCTGGTCATTTGCCTTCTTTTAGAGAGTTGTTGAGGCCACTTGGAGGTTTATCTGCGTCCTCAGGGTCTCCTGAGTGGTGCAAATGGGTTTGGAGCCTTCTTGGCTGTAGGATGTCATCAAGAAGGACCCCACACATATTTGCACCACTCAGGTGACCCTGAGGACACAGACAAACCTCAAAGACACTCTAAAACACGGGTGTCAAGCTTGCCTCATCATGTGACGTGTCGTGACGTGTCACAAACTCTTTTTGCATTGCTGGCAATGGGATGGGTGCGGCTTCGGTATGATGCAACCGGCAGTTTGACACCCCTGCTCTAAAAAGGCAAAGGACCAGCTGTCCGCAAGGAGTATAAATCCTCCCATTCCTCCACCCTCCAGTCAGAGCTGAAGAAGCTTCTGGGATGAGAAGCGAAACGTCTTCAAAGGAAAAACAAGAAAGTCCAGTTGCCTCCTGGAAAAAAAAGCATCTTTTGGAATGACCAGGTATACAAGAACGATACTATAGGTCAGTCTCTCGACACCAGGCAACCTTGGCAACTTTCTGACTGGTGGACTTCAACTCCCAGAATTCTTGAAAATCCAGGCTGGCTGAGAAAGTCTGGGAATTGAAGTCCACCAGTCCTAAAGTCGGCCTGTTCTACACTACATAGCGTTACATCATGGTTACGAATCTAAATGTTCAGGCACAAACGCCACAATCACAATACAGGCAGTCCTCAACGTACGGCCACAATTGAGCCCGGCGTTGTTAATTGAGATGTTTGTTCAGTGAGTTTTGCCCCATTTTATGACCTTTCTTGCCACAGTTGTTAAATGAGTCACCCGGCCGTTAAGTGAATCTGGCTTTCCCATTGAATTTGCTTGTCGGAAGGTTGCAAACGGGGATTCCATGACCCCAGGCATGTTGCCACCGTCATAAATATGAGTCAGTGGCCAAGCGTCCCAATTCTGATCCCATTTCCCCGGGGATGTTGCAACCGTCATAAATATGAGTCAGTGGCCAAGCCTCCCAATTCTGATCCCATGGCCATGGGGATGTTGTGACCGTCATAAATATGAGTCAGTGGCCCAGCCTCCCAATTCTGATCCTATGCCCCGGGGATGTTGCAACCGTCATAAATATGAGTCAGAGGCCAAGCCTCCCAATTCTGATCCCATGACCCCGGGGATGTTGCGACCGTCATAAATATGAGTCAGTGGCCAATTGTCCCAATTCTGATCCCATGACCCCGGGGATGTTGCGACCGTCATAAATACGAGTCAGTGGCCAAGCGTCTGAATTTTGATCACATCATCATGGGGATGCTACAAAGATCGTAACTGTGAAACACGGTCATAAGTTACATTTTTTTCAGTGCCGTTGTAACTTTGAATGGTCACTAAAGTTGAGGACAGCCTGTATTATTAAGGAGACAGGATTGTCCGTAATGGCAACAAGATTCTGCCCAGATAGATTTTTGGAGAGGTGTAGCAAAAAGCAGTGACTTTCCAACACCCAGCATGATTCTGCAGTGAAGCGATGCAGTCCAAATGAAAGGCTGATATATCTCCAGCTTGCATTCAGATGTGCTGCGTTTAAAGCTGAAGCCTCCCCAATGCATCATAAGGATAAATTAAAAATAGTACGCCGATACACTGAGTAAGGTTAAAGAGGACAGGCTGTGCAGAACAATCTAATGAGCACCATGCATAAATGCAGCATTCCGTGATGTCGTCTCCCATAATGATGTAAATCATAACTTATTACCCAGCATATGGTGAGCGGTGACAAAATTNGCAGGTGGTTCCAATGGTTAATTGTTCTGTCAGGAAATTTCTACTTAGTTCTAGGTTGCTTCTGTCCTTGATTAGTTTCCATTCATTGTTTCTTGTCCTGCCTTTGATTGCTTTGGAGAATAGCTTGACTGCCTCTCCTTTGGGGCAACCCCTGAGATATTGGAAGACTGCTATCATGTCACCCCTGGTCCTTCTCTTCATTAAACTAGACATCCCCAATTCCAACAACTGTTCTTTACATGTTTTAGCCTCCCAGCCTCCAAAGTGCCTTTCTGAGGTGGTTCCACCTGTCTGCACTGTTCTTTTTCTTAGCATCTCCTGGTGGCAACAGACAGAAAGCAGTTCTTCCTGAGATACAGGAAAATCACACCTGGTCATAAGAGATGTAACATGTAGTTTGGATAATGAAATATTTGCAAGAAAACTACCAAGGAACCCTCAAAGTTAGAAGATGTAGCAAGAAGGAGGGGGGTGTGTGTGATGGTCCTTCGGTCCCACTTGCAGTATTCCCTTCCTGTTCTCACTGAGGTCTACGTGAATTCTAGGACTCAGAAAGCTGTTATACGAAAATTATTATTATTATTATTATTATTTTGATCGAGCAGATTTTAGAGCTTGTGAATCAATCAAGAGGTTAACAGTCAAATCCCAGAGATTTAGCTTTACTTTCAAAGAAAAGCCAGCCCCGGTTGTCATTAACTTTTAATAATTATGTGATCCTTTTGCATAAAAAAATAATAAATTGTGGACAACCAGTCATAAATGAGAATAACAAGTAGACTGAAATAATAAATATTGCCAGTCCTCTGTGGTGTGGAGGTTTGTGTGTGCGTGCGTGCATAAATGAGTTGTTTGATTTTTTTTTTGTCAAATCTTTCAAGATTTGACGTATTTGGGGGGAGGGTGCAAGGATATAATTTAGGATCTACATCAGACATGTCAAACACAAGGCCCGGGGGCCGGATATGGCCCAGGAAGTGGTTTCATTACTCCTTCAAAAAAATGTTGGAGATGTGGAAGTTTAGATGCAACTTATTTTCATATTTGGTGGACGTGTAGGGATGTAAAAGCATTTTGGATTAAGATTTGGTGGAATATTCAAAATATTTTTAAGAAAAAGATAAAAGTTTACACCGCAGTTATTTTTGTTAGGTATTATGGAAGATTTGGATGCTAAAGAAATGAATGTGATGTTGAATCTTATAACAGCTGCAAGATTACTGGTAGCGCAATATTGGAAGAAAAATTCTTTGCCTACTATGGAAGAAGGGAGAATTAAAGTGTCTAATTTAGCAGAAATGGCAAAAATTTCCGCTTATTTGAAGGATCAATCTCAAGAAAAATATATTTTGGTTTGGAGAAGATGGATTGATTATATTCAGAAAAAATACGAGATTGAAAAGTATTACTTAGCTTATGAGTAAATTTTAGAATATTATTAATAGTTTGTTATGGATGCATTTATATTATTTTTAGTAATAATGTTTAATTATATTATTATTTCGCTGGAAAAGTGTTAAGATCTATCTATTTTGTAGAGTTAAAGTATGTGTGGATGAGACTTGATTGTAGTATATTTGGGTAATGTTATTTAATTCATGATTCTGTTTTTATAACCCTGTAACCAGCTCTGGGAAGTGAAGGGGGGGGGAGGGAAGTGGGATATTGTATGGAAAATTATTTAAAACTTTTAATAATAATAAAAAAAAAGAGCAGCTGAGCTGTGAAATGAGCGCATAAATAAATAATTTTAAAAAGGCATCTGAAAAGGTCAGTGGTGCCACCCCAGCTAATGGGAGCATTCCTTAACCCTGTGATGGATGGGTCAGTAACAGTGCTAGGAAAACAGCTGGCTGTGTGCAGCTGCACAACGCTATAGCCTCGCAGCTAAAAATTTCATTTTCGTAACGATCCGCGCAAGAAGAATTGTCCGGAGAGTAACCAATCCCACTGGCAAAAACCTACAGTAAGTACGGAGGGCATCGGTTTGGCCAAAGACTTGGAAAAGCGAATAAATAAATAAATACAGGCCCCGATGAAAGATTTATGACTAAAAAGGGAAGCGGTAGGCCTCCTGTTCTCCAGGGCTGGATCAAATGGGGGAAAACGAGATTGAATAGGACATGATTCTGATAAGTTATGAAGGTGAGTGGCTTAAAAAAAAAAAAAGACATCTGCACCATCAGAATAAGAACGATACACTATTTATGTGTTTGGAGATGAGTTGGAATATGGCTGGTTGGGTAAAGGTCATAATTAAGGCAATGTTCGTTCTAGCCCAATGTTAGTTGGTTGTTGTTTTTTTAAGTAGTAAAGCTATTGTTCTTTGATTTTACTCGCTAGACAAGATGGTCACTGAGTTTCCATAAGGGGAGATGGTAATCAGAAGTTTATTTAGAGGCACGTGGCCTGAATAAAAGAGCATTTCCGTAGCTCACGGTTGAACTGGGATTCCTTGGTGCTCTCTGAGCTGGGTGGTTTGATTGCAGACGTTTCATTACCCAGCTAGGGAACATCATCAGTGCTAGAAGGGAGAGGGGTTTGTGGAGGGGATGAGGAGGACTGTGGGGTCCTTGGTGGTCTCTGAGCTTGCTTGTTTTCTTGCAGATGTTTCATTACCCAACTAGGGAACATCATCAATGCTAGAAGGGAGGGGGGTTTGCGGAGAGGAGGAGGAGGAGGAGGAGGAGGAGGAGGAGGAGGAGGACTGTGGGCTCTTGATGGTCTCTGAGCTTGATGGTTTTCTTGCAGACATTTCATTACCCAGCTAGGGAACATCATCAGTGCTACAAGGAGCGGGGTTTGTGGAGGGGATGAGGAGGACTGTGGGGTCCTTGGTGCTCCCTGAGATTGGTGGCTTTCTTGCAGACGTTTCATGACCCAACTAGGTAACATCATCAGTGCTTGAAGGAAGGGGGATTTGCAGAGAGGAGGAGGAGGAGGAGGAGGAGGAGGAGGAGGAGGAGGAGGAGGA
>NW_015389612.1:49752-58493 GCF_001527695.2 Protobothrops mucrosquamatus
CTTGGAGGTCTTCTAACCTCCTGCTCAAGCAGGAGACCCTCGTCCATTCTGGACATACTGTATGGCTGTCCAGTCTCTTCCTAAAAATCTTCAGTGGTGACCAAGAAGTTGGGACCTGTTTCCTTTCAGTCTATTGTTGAACAAAAAATCATCAGGTCCAGTCCAAGCTGGGAATAAACAAAATGGAGACTGCATAGGAAAGAAGGTTCTGTTTACTGAAGAACAGAGCCAACAGCATGTGGTTCTGGGGCAGCTGACAAAATGGAGTTGGGTTAGGCGGGCTTTTATCCCTTCTTTGGACTTTGTATTTGAGGTTCTTCCTGTTCCTATGCCACGTACTTTGACCTGTGCTTGAGTGTGCCCTTTTGGTATTCTAATGGTGGTGGGTTAATCCTATTATGTTTTAAAGGCATTGGTGGGATTCAAATATGTGAACAACCGGTTCTCTGTGTGGATGCCGCTTCTGGAAGTCCATTCTGGGTCTTGGCAACAAAAAATTAGCTACCGGTTGTGCCAAAGTGGTGCAAACTGGCTGAATCCCACCACTGGGTCATATTCCTGTCCTTGGAAGTCTTTGTTTTTCTAATCCCATCAGCTCAAACTTTCTCTGTGGCTGTGGCTGAAGGCATTTTGCTTATGACTAGACTAAACGCTGGCCTCTGCCTGGTGGAAGGAGATTCGGGGGCTGGTTTCTGCCTAAGATTTTTCTCCATCATTCCTTTGGGGAAATGTAATATTCTGCCTTTTTTTTATATCCCCCCAAATATTTCCTTCTCGGGGAGGGAAGGGGTGCTGACTTCCTACACTACTTACGACGTATAATAATAATAAATAATAATAATAATAATAATAATAATAATAATAATAATAATAATAATAATAATAATAATAATAATAATAATAATAATAATAATAATAATAATACTGGAGCACCACTTGAACACCATCGGCATTGACAAATTCGCTATTAGTCAATTGCAAAAGGCGGCCTTACTAGGAACTGCTTTCATCCTGCGACGAGATCTGTAATACCATCAAACATCCACATCTGCCTATCCCAGGTCCTTGGGAAGGACTCGATAGGTAGACAAAATGCCAAATCCAGTCTGAACATCTGGCTGACTGTGCGATGATCCATAATAATAATAATAATAATAATAATAATAATAATAATAATAATAATAATAATAATAATAATAATAATAANTTCCAAAAAATAGCGGACAAGCGGGGGGGGGGGGGTTAAGTAGTAAAAAAAGTAGACTGTACAGCTTTAGATTACGTACCATTTCATCATAAAGCTTTTGAATAAAAAAAATGTCCACTATTTTGTGAAAAAAAATAGTGAACATAATGTGAAAAAAGTGGACTGTCCACTCAAATAGTGGACACCTGGCAACCCTATTTTTACATCGTGGTGACCAAAACTGGATGCCGTATTCCAAGTGTGGCCTTACCAAGGCCTTGTAATTCTTAATCATTCTTATAAATCTGCCTTAAATCCATTTAATTGGATTGCAAGTGGATGTTCTTTTCTTTCTTCCTGTTTTTGGTGTTTTTTTTTTTGAAGTCCTATAATCATAATTGCTTCCCAGCACTGTAACTTACCTCACGTTTATCGGGGCAAATTTCCCTGCAAGAAGTGAAGCCTCCAACAAGGCCACAGTTCCATTGTTGAGGCAAAGATTGCTTTGATCTCCTTCCATTCCTCCGGATTGCTCTCAGTTACGCCCATCGTTTTTTTTAATTATTTTTTTTACTTTTTTCTGCCGCTCAAAAGGCAATCTGGTTAAAGTTGGGGGGAGGGGAAGCCGCTCAGCCTCTGGCAAAATGCTGGCAGGCAACCTGCTTCTTTTCAGAAAATATTATGCATGTTACTGAGTCACTGATTGCAAATTTTAAAAGGGTTTTTTTTAAAAAAAAAATAAAATTGAAAAGCTGTCGGTTTCCGGCAAGCAGGCTTGTGCTTTTTTCCCTGTTCTAACCACTGTGAACGGCAAATCCTTTCTAACACCTTATAGTTCGTCCTTGATTTACAACAGTTCATTTAATGTCCATTCAAAGTTACAACGGCACTTTGAGCTCCATTGTGCTCATAAGTGGAGGACGATCTGTATGCTGTGAAATTGCTAGGGAGGGTCTGACCTTTAGAATAGAATAGAATTCTTTATTGGCCAAGTGTGATTGGACACACAAGGAATTTGTCTCCGGTGCATAAGATCTCAGTGTACATACAGGCGGCAAGTGATAAATCATGATTTATAGAATAGAATAGAATAGAATAGAATAGAATAGAATAGAATAGAATAGAATAGAATAGAATAGAATAAGGAATAGAATAGAATAGAATAGAATAGAATAGAATAGAATAGAATAGAATAGAATAGAATAGAATAGAATAGAATAGAATAAGGAATAGAATAGAATAGAATAGAATAGAATAGAATAGAATAGAGTAGAGTAGAGTAGAGTAGAGTAGAGTAGAGTAGAGTAGAGTAGAGTAGAATAGAATAAGGAATAATAATCATGCGATACGTGTGCATTTATGAATTTAATACATTTATAATTTCATTTTTTTATTTTATTTGTTTATAATATAAGATACAAAAAAATACAAAAACAAAGAGTAGGAAAAACAGGGAAGGGAAAGGGGAAGGGAAGAGTGCAGAAAAGAAGGGAAAAAGAAAAAAAAGGGAGTTGACTTCATACTCCCTTTGGTGCAGTAAAATAAGATAGTAACATCCAACCTCAACTTTTTACTTTTACATAGTATAAACCAGCCATTTCTCTAGCAACTAATCTATCTAATCGGTAAAACCCAAAATCAGAGAAGCGGTTTCCAAGTAGACACAAACGTACTTATGTGTTTTTTTTTCTTTATCAAAACAATACATTTATAATTGCATTGCACAGTTTATTAAACTTATACATTTAACACATTATTGTTGTTGTTATTGTTGTTGTTATTATTATTATTTACAAAAGGTGTGCAACGCTATTTTATAAGGATTGCAGGTAGGCCAAGGAGTCATAGTAAACCCCCAATTATTACTTCTGTTAGAAAAATAGCTGGTCTTCTAATCTATCCATAACTTCCAGGAAAAACCTAGGAAGAATTTGGCTTCAGGCCATCACACATTATTGCCATCTGGCTGTTTTGAATTTTTGTGAGATCTAAACACGAATCATGAAGCAGCTGATAACTATATTGGCCCTTGGGGAAACCAAAGGGGCAGGCCAACTGCCTAGTCATCCTGGCATTAGTTAAAGCAAGTGTGCTCAGATACTACCAAAGTGGGCCGTTATTTATGCTGAAAGAACTGCACATACAAACAGGCAGGGTGTGTGTGTGTGGAAAAAGACAACATGAAGGTAAGTAACCAGTAGAGCAGGCAGAATCTTAAGAAAGCACTCAGGAAAGGACTAGAAAGTTCTTGAAAAGAATTCACAAAGAACTACAACTTCTGTTACTCATTTGCCATGAGGGGAAATTCCCCTCACTCTTTACTAATTAGAATAGAATAGAATAGAATATAGAAATAGAAATAGAATTAGAATTAGAATTACAAATAGAATAGAATAGAATAGAATAGAATAGAATAGAATAGAATAGAATATAGAAATAGAAATAGAATTAGAATTACAAATAGAATAGAATAGAATAGAATAGAATAGAATAGAATAGAATAGAATAGAGTAGAGTAGAGTAGAATAGAATATACAATTAGAAATAGAATTAGAAATAGAATAGAATAGAGTAGAGTAGAGTAGAGTAGAGTAGAGTAGAATAGAATAGAATATACAATTAGAAATAGAAATAGAAATAGAATAGAATAGAATAGAATAGAATAGAATATAGAAATAGAATAGAGTAGAACAGAACAGAACAGAACAGAATAGAATAACAGAGCTGGAAGGGACCTTGGAGGTCTTCTAGTCCAGCCCCCTACTCAAGCAGGAGAACCTACCATTATCAGTTAAGGATTCCTTCCAAGTTTTACTATTCTTCTTTTTTGGGGGGGAGGGCTTCGCTTTTTTCCTTTGTGGCTTAATTAGCCCTTTTTTATTTGTTTCTGCATAAAGTTTATATGCAACCTGATTTTTTTTGTTTATGTGGATTGTGCAGGCTCGCGAGGTTATTAAAAAAACCCCTAAAAGATAAAACCCAGGAAAAGAGCCTAGAACAATAAAAAGTAATAAAAAAGCAGCCCTGAAAAGTGCACGGAATTAAAATGGGGTGATAACAGTAGCATTATAAAAACCAGCAACGGAACAGCACAAAAAAATCAAGGTCTTTAGTAAAGGCTTTTTATGAGAATCAATCAGAATAGAGCTGGACGGGGACCTCGGAGGTCATCTAGTCCAACCCCCTGCTCAGGCAGGAAACCCTACTCCACTTCAGAGAAACGGTTGTCTAATCTCTTCTTAAAAACCTCCAGTGATGGAGCACTCACAACTTCTGGAGGCCAGTCGTTCCGCTGGTTAATTGTTCTCACGGTCGTCCTTTTCCAACGAGTGAAAACGGGGTGAAATTTTTCTGCAGCAGCTTCCATGCCATTTTTGAGAATGGGAACCTTCCATGGACAGAGGTACAGATGAAAAACTAAGCATGAGGTTGCAGGTGGCAAATCTCAGCCCCAAAGCATGGCAGCAAAGTGCAAAGTGCCTGCCCCTCAATGTTTAAAGCAAGTTTGAATGAACGGATGGAATACCGTGATAAAAGTGTAATCTGTTCGTTTTCTGATATTTCGTTCTTCCCGTGGAGTCTCGTCGTGTTTTATGGTGCTCATTATCTCTGGTAGTCATTTTTGTATTCTGCAGGAGGATGTGTGTTGCTGGGGATGTATTGTTGGTTGCAAATTCCTTCCCCGTGTGTGTGTGTGTGTGTGTCTAATGCGGCGTGTGCCAATTCAATCCTGCTTTCCCGAAGATATATTTAGGAATTACCTATGCTCGACAAAGCACGCTTTTGCCATGGCAGCAGGTGGCCGTTTAGTGGCAATTTTAGAATCAAACGTCGCTGCGAATTATGTAGAGCGCGATGGAATTTTACAAAGCTATTTCTCTCCTTTTAAAATAAAATAAAATAAAATAAAAGAGAAACAGCTTCCCAGTGGATTGAAATGCATCGCTTGCTCATGTCAGGCTGCAGTAAAATGTCCTTGCGCCCCTGTCCTATTGGGCTAATTCTTCGCCATGGCGGTAATTTCCTTTTAAATACATTTTCCATACTTGAATAAACTGATCGCGTAAAGGACCAAGGTGAACTCGCGTGTGCTCTGTTGAAAACACAGGAGGCGGAAGCTCTTGGAAGATTCGTTTCTGACCAATTGGGTTAAATTCAGTGATTATGTGGTAGGAGCCCTTTCCTCAATTCCGCTCTTGTTAGCCTTGCTTCCTTCTTCGGTGACTCTTCGGCTGCCCTTATTAGTTTTTCTTTTTAGTCTCTGCATCCTTCTGGCAGATAGCTAGCTGCTGGGGTGAGATTTGAACCTCTGCAGTCTCCATCACAAAATAAGGCAGCCAGTGTTATTTGTCTCTGGTGGAGAAGCTCTCTGAGTGCACGCAAAGTAACAAAGATAGAACAGAATAGAACAGAACAGAACAGAACAGAACAGAATAGAATAGAATAGAATAGAATAGAATAATGGAATGGAGGAATAGAATAGAGTAGAGTAGAGTAGAGTAGAGTAGAGTAGAGTAGAGTAGAGTAGAGTAGAGTAGAGTAGAGTAGAGTAGAGTAGAGTAGAGTAGAGTAGAGTAGAGTAGAGTAGAGTAGAATAATGGAATGGAGGAATAGAGTAGAGTAGAGTAAAGTAGAGTAGAGTAGAGTAGAATAGAGTAGAGTAAAGTAGAGTAGAATAGAATAGAATAGAATAGAATAGAATAGAATAGAATAGAATAGAATAGAATAGAATAGAATAGAATAGAATAATGGAACCGAGGAATAGAGTAGAGTAGAGTAGAGTAGAGTAGAATGGAATAGAATAGAATAGAATAGAATAGAATAGAATAGAATAGAATAGAATAGAGTAGAGTAGAGTAGAGTAGAGTAGAGTAGAGTAGAATAGAATAGAATAGAATAGAATAGAATAGAATAGAATAGAATAGAATAGAATAATGGAATGGAGGAATAGACTAGAGTAAAGTAGAGTAGAGTAGAATAGAATAGAATAGAATAGAATAGAATAGAATAGAATAGAATAGAATAGAATAATGGAATGGAGGAATAGACTAGAGTAAAGTAGAGTAGAGTAGAGTAGAATAGAATAGAATAGAATAGAATAGAATAGAATAGAATAGAATAGAATAGAATAATGGAACGGAGGAATAGAATAGAATAGAGTAGAGTAGAATAGAGTAGAATAAAATAAAATAGAATAATGGAATGGAGGATAGACTAGAGTAGAGTAGAGTAGAGTAGAGTAGAGTAGAGTAGAGTAGAGTAGAGTAGAATAGAATAGAATAGAATAGAATAGAATAGAATAGAATAGAATAGAATAGCTCTCCGTTGCAAATTTATTTTATTTATTTATTAAATTTATATGTCGCCCCTCTCGCCAATAGGCTGACTCCGGTACTGATGCACTTGGACTATGTCCCAAACCTCACCACCACCCCAGTCTCCCCATGAAGGAAACCTAACGCATCCTGCTGGGAAAAATGCATTAACTGAGCATTAGGGCTGTGGGGTCCTCGACTGGATCGACTCAAACTGTCAAAACAAATCGAACTGGTTTTCTCAATTCAAATGGATATTTGAATCTGATTGTGCTGGATTCGCTGAAGCCCATGCAACATCCCGAGGACGGTGTTCGCCATTCAGTCGTGTTCGACTCTCGGCGATTCTATGAGCCCGGTCTCTCCACATTGTTGACCCGGACTTAGGGGACAGTATCAATTGTGAACACGTGCAGATGGCCCCGCTATCTCTGGCCACTTGCAGAACCATGAATGCAAGGTCATAAAAGAACAGCAAAGGAAACACCCAATATCCTAACCCTCCCGGGAACATATGGTCTCTTAGGGAAACACCTAAACCACTGTGGGAAGTCAGGCCCCCCCAGAGAAGGAAATATTAAAAGGGCAGAAAAATATATTTCCTCGAAGCATCTTAAAGAGTCAGAAAAGCATGCCCAGTTTTCTTAATAGCCCCAAGTCTCCTTCCCCCAAGCAGAAACCAGCTCTGTAGAAATGCAGATGTAAATAATCCATTCAGGAAGGTTGGAGCCCTCCAGCTAGAAGCTTAGGAAGACAAAGACACCTAAAATCTACACACCCCACTCAAACTCTAAGAAAGGACATAATAGGATTAACCCACAGATGCCAAAGGACACACCCAGACTCAGGTCAGAATACATGACACAGGAAATACAAAGCCTCAAACAGGAACAGGAAACAACTCCAAACAAAAGCCCCAGAGGGTATAAAAACCCACTCCCTACATGTGCTCACTCTCTTTTTCCTTCCAGAGCCTTCTTCCTGTCTGGCTCTCCTCTTCAATAAACTGCAACCTTCTTTCTAAAGCAGTCTCCATGTTGTTTATTCCCGGCTTGGACTGGACCCCGATGAAGAATTTTTCCTTCAGCATTGGGATTCTCAGATGTAGAAGGGAGAAGGGGGGGGGAATGCTTGAGTTTTTAAGTCAGCCTAAACAATTGCATCTGGGTGAGCTTCAAGGTCAATTCTAGATAAAGTTTTGGCTGGGCTGTGAAGTGGGGAGGAGAGCCCGCATTTTAGATTAATTGGTGAATGTGATTTAAGACAGCCTTTCTGGGGTGGGAATTGCAACTTGTGAAATTGTATGGGGGCGGGAGGGAACTTTAGTCTTGGGTTCAACTACGTAAGTGCCGATACTTTGTTCCCTGTATCAAATTAAGGAAGAAGTCTTTGCCTTGAAATTCTTTTAATTGGTTTCATCTATCGGAACCATGACACACAACTGCTTCATGCAGGCAATTCTCCTGCGTGGCCTGGCCGAAGTAAATGAGACACAGTTTTGTCATTTTGACTTCCAGTGACATGTCTGGGTTTGTGCTTGTTGGTCACCATAAACATATGTGTAATACTGTGATAGTACAGGGTCTTTTCCCCCCACCCCACCCCAAATACTGTCCCAACAGCAAACTGTTTTTAGATCCGTATTATTTCCCCTGCACTTTATAAAATGTTTATATGCACTTTAAAAAAAACCCAGCAAGAACAACAAGAACAATCCGTTCAGCTTTTAATGCTTTTAAAACAAAACATTTACAGCTTAAAGCTTCCACTCTGCAATTACGAACATTCTCTTCCCGGTTATATTTCATTTTCATCCATTAGGGAAATAAAATGTAAATTGTATAATCTTGTATTGTTGATGAAGTTTAATGCATATCGGGGGCAGAGAGAAGAGAACACACCATTAAAGAGAACAAATGGACGGCTACGGAAATTGATACCGGTTTGTTTGTTTGTTTGGTTGTTTCTCTTTTGCACGCAAGACTCTTTTGTGATCGTTGCCAGGCTTCAGGTTTGTTCCCGTTCAGACTATACTCACATATACTAAGTGCAGCCCATTCACAGGCTAGACTTAAATACAAGCATTTAGACCAGGGTGGTCCAACCTTTATTTGAATACTTCATTTGGCCAAGTGCTGTTAGACACACAAGGAATTTATCTCTAGTGCAGAAGCTCTCTGTGTGCATGCAAAGCAACAAAGGGATAGGATAAAATAGAATAGAATAGAATAGAATAGAAT
>NW_015389612.1:59064-76586 GCF_001527695.2 Protobothrops mucrosquamatus
AAAGGAATAGGACAGAACAGAACAGAACAGAACAGAACAGAATAGACTACCATCCAATTTCTGAGCCCGCCATTTTAATAGGTAAGACTCAGGTTCCAAGGCAGAGGTGGGGAAGTACGGTCCCTTTCATGACTTGTGGACTTCAACGCCCAGAATTCCTGAGCCAACCTGGCTGGCTCAGGAATTCTGGGATTTGAAGTCCACAAGTCATAAAAGCGACATGGTTCCCCCTCCGTGCGGTAGAGAAAGGATACTCCTATAAATAGCAAAGCTCAGAAAATGGTTATGAGCGCCAAGAGGCCATAGAGTAAGCCACAAGGATAGGCCACCAGAACCTGTTGCCCTTCCATAGCCAAGGTGGAAGCGAAGATTTTGGAGGCTGAGAGGCTGCACCATCCAATAATGATCAGAGCAATCAGAGTCCCAGGGATTCCCCTGAAATAACACAAAGAATCCAGGTGATGTCAGCCGCAAAGAACAGGGACCACACCTTACGTTCCAGTTAAGAAGATTTGTTGTCCAAGCCTGTACAAAAATCTACTCAACTCATGGCCACTGAACCACTTAGCTTCTACTTCCATTGACCGACTGCAAGGAGGTTATGAAATGAGCAACTAGGTAACATCATCTGTGCTAGTCTGGGTCATGAAACGTCTGCAAGAAAACAAGCAAGCTCAGAGAGCACCAAGGACCCCATAGTCATTGTCCTCCTCCTCCTCTTCCTCCTTCTTCTCCTCCTCCTCCTCCTCCTCCTCCTTCTTCTCCTCCCTATCCCATCTTCCTCCTTTCTGCAAATCCCATTCCCTCCTAGCACTGATGATGTTATCTAGTTGGGTCATGAAACATCTGCAAGAAAACCACCAAGCTCAGGGAGCACCAAGGACCCTACAGATTTCCTCCTCCCCCTCCTCCTCCTCCTCCTCCTCCTCCTCCTCCTCTCCAGAAACCCCCCCCCCAGCCTTCTACCACTGATGATGTTACCTAGTTGGGTCATGAGACGTCTGCAAGAAAACCACCAAGCTCAGAGAGCAACGAGGACCTAAGAGTCCCTTTCTTCTCCTCCTCCTCCTCCTTCTCCTCCTCCTCCTCCTCCTCCTCCTCCATCATCATAAATCCTACTTTCTTATGATGATGTTCCCTAGTTGGGTCATGAAACATCTCCAAGAAAACCACCAAGCTCCGAGAGCAACAGGGACCCCACAGTCCTTTTCTTCTTCTNTCCTCCTCCTCCTCCTCCTCCTCCTCCTCCTCCTCCCCCTCCTCTCCAGAAACCCCCCCTGCCTTCTAGCACTGATGATGTTACCTAGTTGGGTCATGAAACGTCTGCAAGAAAACCACCAAGCTCAGAGAGCACCATTTCAACCCTGAGCTATAAATATTCTCCTTGGTTGAAAGAGGCATGGATGCTCCTTCTTTCCCTTCACACATACTTACTGTAAGGAGAAAAATACTGCACAGGTGGATAAGATCACCATGGGCAACAGACTGTAGCCTAGCACACTTGCGACACACCCATGGGAAACCCCTACGATGCTCATCAGGTTCAACAGCGCGTGGATCGCCAGGCAGCCAATCACACTGGTGCCGTACACGTAGCCGAAATGGACTTTTCCTGCCTACAGAAATGAACAAAGAGAAGAGCAGGCCAGCGACCAAAGGCGGTTGGCTTAGGCAAGAGAGGTTATCATACTTTTCCATACAGGTAGAACTCAACTTACGGCCACAACTGAGCGCAAGATTTCCACTGTTAAGTGAGACGTGATAGCAGTGTTCCGATATCAGAGGGGCTACCACAAAGAACAAGGGGTCACGTTATTCTCCAAAGCACCAGAGGGAAGGACGAGAAACAATGATTGGAGACTGATCAAGGAGAGAAGCAACCTGAAATTAAGGAGAAACTTCCTGACAGTGAGGACAATCAACCAGTGGAACAGCTTGCCACCAGAAATCGTGGGCGCTCCATCACTGGAGATTTTTAAGAGGAGACTGGACACTTACGTGTCTGAGATGGTATAGGTTCTCCTGATTGAGCGGGGGGCTGGATCAGAAGACCTCCAAGGTCCCTTCCAGCTTCTATTCTATTCTATTCTATTCTATTCTATTCTATTCTATTCTATTCTATTCTATTCTATTCTATTTTATTTTCTCTTCTCTTCTCTTCTCTACTCTACTCTACTCTACTCTATTCTATTTTCTATTCTATTCTATTCTATTCTCTACTCTACTCTACTCTACTCTATTCTATTTTCTATTCTATTCTATTCTATTCTCTACTCTACTCTACTCTACTCTATTCTATTTTCTATTCTATTCTATTCTCTACTCTACTCTACTCTACTCTACTCTATTCTATTTTCTATTCTATTCCATTTTCTATTCTATTCTATTCTATCCCATTCCATTCCATTCCATTCCATTCCATTCCATTCTATTCTATTGGCAAATCAGGTGACCATGGGGAAGCCACAATATCATAAGTGTGAAAAACGGTCATAAGTCACTTTTTTCAGTGCCAGTGTAACTTTGAACGGTCACTAAATGAACTGTTGTTAAGTCTGGCATGTTATTGGTGTGTGACATCGTTTGTGTCCCAGATGCCTATCTGCTTCCTCTGCGGTCATTAAACTTTTTCAGTAGATTTAGCATTTTCAATTTGGCCCTAAAGAGGCGACCCACCACATTTTCTGCCGGCGCTGTACAGGACACAACGCCAGCAGCAACCAGCCAACATTTTAACTTGTTTGTTCCAGCATGTTTGATTAAATTGACAAAGCAGCATTTAGCGGCTTAATCTAAGATTAACAAATTGCTATGCCAGGGGCAGAAAGATGGCAAGCTGGTGGCTTGTTTTGATATAGTGCTTGATGGAGAACATTGCAAACAAAGGAGGTGAAACTGGAACAGATCCAGTCAAAAGATCATAACAGATCTCCTTTTAGTTTCACTGGAATCTTGTTTTAAATGACAGCGGGAATAGACTCTGAAGAAAAATCCACGGAATTGAAGCTATAGGCATCTCGTTGAATTTCTCTCTCTCTTTCTCTCTCTCTCTTTTGGATTTTTGGATTGCTGCAGTTGTGTGACTCGAAGCAACCATGAAACAAGAACATGCTAAATTTTTTGGCCAGGAATTGTCATTCGTGACCTAATCCCCAGATAGTCACTCTTGTGTAAAAAAGTCCTCAATCCTGCTTTGAACTAAAATATAGCAAAGATGTCACAGCCTTTTATTTATTTTTTTAGATGGGTGTTAAACGTTGCCAGATACGGATCCATAAAGTCATCAGCTTTTCTTCAAATTGTTGGATGCATTCTTTTTTAAAAAAAACAAGTTTTATTAATTTTTCAATTTTACAAAAATCCAAATATTAAGGAAGCAGCGTGGTGATTAGATAATCAATAGTCCAATAACAAGATCTTTTATACTGTCTCAGGTTACATCATCAAAAATTCCCTCTCTATTTCCCTTGATTATTATATCACATTCAAATTAATACATTGCTAATTATAACTCGATCAGTTAAGACATTTATCAATATATTTTAACTTATACCTATCCATATCCTGTTTTTAAAGTTTACCTAATTTCAATTACGGTGTTCCAGTTTAGCTTAATATCCATAGTAGTTAGATTTCGGGTGACCCAAATTTCCCTTATTTCATTACAAAATAGTTGTCATATCTAAAATACACACATTGTTTACTTAAATAGATTCTTACTTTATTTCACAAATATATTCTATTTCTCATCCTAGTACCTCATCATTGTTGGATGCATTCTGACACCACCCCCCACCCCACCCCCGTTTATTAATACACCCACTAGTCAAATTGTCTGATCTTTCATCCGTTTGACACAATACAAGGCAGAGCTCATGATTGCTTTAATCGTATCTTAATGCATTAATCCTTGCTATCCTCCGATTAGTGCATCAAGGAAATAGTGAGTGAAAAGCAGGATGCAAAGTGACCAAATATATAAAAACTGCATCCCACTTACCTTTTCAGATTGTAGGCACTGTCTCTAAGTAAAAGCTCCGGTCCTACGCAGGATCCTAATCCACAGTGCACCTATTTTCATTTAAATCAACCCCCCCCCTTTTGAAACTTAGTAATGTCGGAGTACAATATTTCCAATAAGTTCCAAGATTGATGCTTTCAATTAACAAAGCAGAGGGCAAGGAAGGAATAACCAAATAACCGAGTTGGAAGGGACCTTGGAGGTCTTCTAGTCCAACCCCCTATTCAAGCAGGAGACCCTACACTATTTCAGGTAAATGGTTGCCCAATTTCTTTTTAAAAGCCTCCAGTGTTGGAGCACCTACAGCTTCTGAAGACAAGCTGTTCCTCTGATTAATTGTTCTCGCTGTTAGGAACTTTCTTCTTAGTTCTAGGCTTCTTCTCTCCTTGATTGGTTTCTAACTGTTGCTTCTTGTCCTGCCTTCAGGGGCTTTGAAGAATAGGTGGACCCCTCTTCTTTGAGGCAGCCCCTGAGATATTGTAAGACTGCTATCCTGTCCCCCCCTCGTCCTTCTCTTCATTAAAGTAGACATACCCAATTCTAGCAACCGTTCTTTATATGTTTCAGCCTCCAGTCCCCTGATCATCTTTGTTGCTCTTCTCTGCACTCTTTCTAAAGCAAGGGTCTTCAAACATGGCCCTTTTATGACTCGTGGACTTCAACTCCCAGAATTCCTCAGTCAGCGTGCCTGGATGAGGAATTCTGGGAATTGAAGTCCACAAGTCATCAAAGGGCCAAGTTTGAAGACCCCCTGTTCTAGAGTCTCAACATCTTTTTTTATATCGTGGAGACCAAAACTGGATGCAATATTACAAATGTGGTCTTACCGAGGCATTATAAAGTGGAAGGAATCCCCCGACATTACTTATAAAAAAATCTGGACATTTTTTTTAAAAGTATCTCAGGCCGGCCATAATATTGGAGTCAATGATTGACAGATAAGTTCACTTAGAGCAGAGAAGTCTAGCCTACCAAGAGCCACGTTGATCCCAGGGCGAAGCAGAAAACCAAAGGCCCAGCCAGATCTGTCTCGTTCATAATGCTGGCTTCAGCCACCTTCATGGGGTTCAGCACGGTCAATGTTTTCTGCCAAATATGGTTGAAGTTGATTCCCAGCTCTGCAAGAGAAAAACGGGGGCGAAAAAGCTTCGTTATGTAAGGGGAAACCCTTGTGCAGGGGCCTTCAAACTTGGCCCTTTGATGACTTGTGGACTTCCACTCCCAGAATTCCTCATCCAGGCACTCTGGCTGAGGAATTCTGGGAGTTGAAGTCCCACAAGTCATCAAAGGGCCAAGTTTGAAAACCCCTGTCTTAAATCTAACAAACAAAATGGAGGCTGGTTGAGGAATTCTGGGAGTTGAAGTCCACAAGTCATCAAAGGACCAAGTTTGAAGACTCCTGGCTTCAATCTAACAAACAAAATGGAGGCTGGCTGAGGAATTCTGGGAGTTGAAGTCCCACAAGTCATAAAAGGGCCAAGTTTGAAAACCCCTGTCTTAAATCTAACAAACAAAATGGAGGCTGGCTGAGGAATTCTGGGAGTTGAAGTCCACAAGTCATCAAAGGGCCAAGTTTGAAGACCCCTGCCCTTGTGTAATGGTTCGTCAAGGACCTTGAGAAACAAAAGAAGGAAAGAGTCAGTTTCGCTGTGATGTTCTAGGGGCTCATAAGACAATCGAACATCTTGATTTGGTCTCCAACTAGGACAGGTGGGATTCTAAATTATGAACGTGAAAATCCATGTCAAAGGAGGACAGAAAAAACTATGCAAAAACAATGAACTACGCTATAGGATTACCATAACTCAGGGGTCTTCAATCTTGGCCCTTTCATGACTTGTGGACTTCAACTCCCAGAATTCCTCAGCCAGCATGTCTGGCTGAGGAATTCTGGGAGCTGAAGTCCACAAGTCATAAAAGGGCCAAGTTTGAAGACTCCTGCCATAACTGCAAAACCATGACACATCAACAAAGAGTTTGATCTAATGCAGGGGTCCCCAACCTTGGCAGCTTTAAGACTTTTGGACTTCGACTCCCAGAATTCCCCAGTTGGCCATGCCAGCTGAGGCATTCTGGGAGTTGAAAACAGAAGCTAAAACAAATATCCAGTGTGGAACTTAAAACATTATGAATATTTTTACTTCTCACCAGGCAACTGCATATGCAGTGAGTCTCTTGGTGCTTTATTCGCTTATAAATTCTCTTAAACAGAATGAAGAAATAGAAATACAAAGGCTTGTTAAAATACAAATCAATCCTAGACTTCAGATTAACAATTTATCTTTATAGCCAAGATAAATGTATATTAAACCACCAAGAATACTTCCTAGGGATCACTGCAGTGAGATAGATAAAAAAAAAATACATACTTTAGCATGATTTGTAAATCCAATTAATATTTCTTTTGCTTAACATGACCACGTATTCTATTAATTTTCTTCAAGGACGTTGGTCTTAGGTTTTGGCTAAAAAAGACTAAAAGATATTAACTCTTTTTTTCTCTTCTAGGGAATTGTAAAGATAAAAAGGGTGTAGATCACGAAACGCTGCCCGAATATTATAAACCAAGCAGTACAGTTTGTACATCTTTTTACTTGTAAGTTACGTCATCGAAGGAAAGTTACTCTGAAGTTAAATCAGGGTATGATTGCACTGGTATCTCAAGTAGAGAATTTGTACATGGGATTTTAAGCTCTTTCAAATATTAGATGTTAAACCTAGTGGTTGTGTAGCAGATTCACTGAGACTCACAGGAACTTTTGCAAGTTTTGGAATAATGGACCGCTAAAAAAGAACCCATAAAAATGTATTATGAAATATGTAAACAAAATTATAAGAAGTGTTTATTAATTATAGGTATCATAGCATGATATCTGATTCTGCCAGATAAATACAGAGGGAAAGGCAATGTTTACGAAATCCGAATGCAAAATTTATTGAGAGGCTGTCATGTAGAGGCAGTAAAGTGTACGATGTATGTGCCATAAATATGACTTAATGACTTGATTTTCCACACAAATGGGGGTTGCTGTCATTTCAAACATAAACATGTGTCCCTGTGACAAATGCAAGGCAACAAATTAAAATGGATTCTCTCCCCCCCCCCTTTTTTTTTTTCTTTTTTGATCTGGCATCTTCGGACTGAACCTCATTTTAAACATATTTTACCTTGAAAGCTGACCCTGTTAAGATCAAGCTAGTTGCAACCTCATTGTCTCAAAAAGAAAGATGTAAATGTAGATCATTTGGTGATCTTGTGGGCTTCTCACCTTGACAAATCAGAACTTGCTCATTCGACATAAATGAATTTTATTCTCAGGACTTGGGGATGGCCAGTCTAGAGAAAAGAAGGGCTAGGGGGGACATGATAGTAATATTCCAGTATTTGAGGGGCTGCCACAAAGAAGAGGGGGGTCAACTTGTTTTCCAAAGCACCGGAAGGCAGGACAAGAAGCAACGGATGGAAACTAATCAAGGAGAGAAGCAACCTGGAACTAAGGAGAAACTTCCTAACAGTGAGGACAATTAACCAGTAGAACAGCTTGCCTCCAGAAGTTATGGGTGCTCCATCACTGGGGGTTTTTCAGAAGAGATTGGACAGTTACTTGTCTGGAATGGTATAGGGTCTCCTGCTTGAGCAGGGGGTTGGACTAGATGACCTCCGAGGTCCCTTCCAGCTCTATTCTGGCAGGTTGTACGTAGAAGCTAAGATGATGGGCTGACACCAGGAAGACCCAATGTCTCCTCCACTCTTTGCCATGGAGGCTGACCGGGTGATTTTGGGCTAGTAACTCTCGGTAGCCCATTCTGTATCATGAGGCCATTTTCTATTGTGGGAAAAATTAGGAGGATTTGCTATCTTGAGCAGATTAGTTTTGGCCTAGTTGTCGCCCTTTCCAATTCTACAGTTCTATGATCCTGAGATCCTGAAGGAAAGGTGAGATATCAGTCCAAGAAATAAATATGTCGATCTTCAGTAACAGTTCAGCAAAATGAAGACCTTACGGACTTTATAGAATTCATGGTATTAGTGAACATTAAACATTACCAAGTAGGGAGAATGTGTTGGTGGGGCGGGAAAAAAGGAAGATAAGTAAATTATTTGGTAGTTTCGAATCCGTGAGAAGCTGCCATCAGGCAGAACGTACCAATTGTATAATTGTTTTGATTCTGTACCTTCAAGCAACGGAGGCTCTTCATCAAAACTGTCGGAGTAAGTATGGATGGACGGAAACTGAGAAGCATCTGCTGGTTGAAAGATCTGGCCTTCAAGTGGTTGAGAAGGATTGGCCTCAGAGTGTGGCCAAGGACCTGTCGGGAATCTGGGACGAAGAAACATTTATATGACGGTGAAGATTCAGTGAAGGTTATTTAGACATGGGGCATCCAACCTTGGCCCCCTTAAGACTTGTGGACTTCAACTCCCAGAATTCCCCAGCCAGTTGAAGCCCACAAGTGGCCAAGAGTGGACACCCATGCTTTCGACCAGGGATTCTCAATCTTTCCTTCACCATGGACCACCTTTAAATACTTTTTAGAATAGAACACTCCAAGGTCCCTTCCAGCTCTATTCTGAACTGAATTGAATTAAAAAAATATAAAAGCAATTAAAAAACTCCAACATCCCCCCAAAATAAAAAATAATGAAGCACTGATGAATAAAAATAGTAAAACAAAACCAAACCAAAACAGACTTTGGACTTTGATGCAAATACTTTGGGAAGAGTCCATTTTAAGCCTCTAGGAAGTTACAAAGGTGGGAAGGAAAGATTACAGAATCTCAGGTGCAAGAATGTTCCATAAAGCAGGGGCAACTATTGAGAAGTGCACATCCTTGGTCCTACCAGGTGGTCCTACTAGTGACCTGGAACATATTCACCCTATCCAGTTTGCTGGAATTGGGCAGATACCTTCTGTAGAAGAGGAGCAGACTGAGCTGGAAGATGGAATTAAATGGGTCATTTGTTTGGAGTCATCGCATTGCCACAAGAGATCCCTAGATAAGGAATTTACAGTGGGTGGGACAAGAGACCCAAGTCCCGCCCACTGTAAATTCCTTATCTAGGGCCAATTTAGCTTTGACCATTAGCTGACCAGATTCTTACGTATAAGTAGCAATAATAAATAATAATAATTCTGTGCTCTGAACCCAGCAGATATTCCTGGTTATTTGCACTTGACGCCTTCAGAAATATTCTCTTTCCTAGATAATTTGAGACTCCTAATAGTCTTATTTTTCCTATCCTAATTAGGCAAACCATGATCATAACATATCAGAGAATATTACAGTACTTTCTAGGTCAAGTAATTCTAAACCTGGCCTTCTACAGATTAAGGAAGATATAATTACTCAAATATTTCATATTTAAAATTAAAGGTTAACTGATCTCTGGTAACAAAGATATCAAATGCGAACATAGTAATATCAAATGCCATGGGTAATATGTGTGGAAAGCAAAGGTTAAACCTTCAAAATCTCATTTTTTTCTCCTCAAGCTCCTTAGCAACATGATCCACAATTTGTGGAAAAGCTTAATATTTTTAGCAAAACTAGAATGACAATGAATGAAAGTCAGCCTTTTATGCTTTCACACACGTATCTGAATTCAGTTCCTTTTCATACTTTGTTCAGTTTATTTATGTTTAAAGTTCTGTATTTTCAAGGTGAAATAGAACCGAATAACAGAGTTGGAAGGGACCTTGGAGGTCTTCTAGTCCAGCCCTCTGCTCATGAAGGAAACCTTATACCATTTCAGACAAATGGTTGTCCAATCTCTTCTTAAAAACATCCAGTGTTGGAGCACCCACAACTTCTGGAGGCAGGTTGTTCCACTGATTAATTGTTCTAACTGTCAGGAAGTTTCTCCTTAGTTTTAGGTTGCTTCTCTCCTTGATTAGTTTCCATCCATGGCTTCTTGTCCTGCCTTCAGGGGCTTTGGAGAAGAGCTTGACTCCCTCTCCTTTGGGGCAGCCCCTGAGATACTGGAACACTGCTAACATGTCTCTCCTACTCCTTCTTTTCATTAAACTAGGCATACCCAATTCCTGCAACTGTTCCTTATATGTCAGTGATGGCAAACCTTTTAGAGACTGAGTGCCCAAACTGCAACCCAAAACCCACGTATGCATCGTCGAGTGCCAGGTGGGTGTGGCCCATTGGCTGGGTGTGGCCCATTGGGTAGGCGTGGCCAATTGGGTGGGCATGGCTGCAGTGGTAACGGCAGACTGGGTGGGACTAAAAAGTTCAATCAATCAATTCCAACTTTGCAAGGACTTTTTTTTTCCTGCGAGAAGTTGAAATTGACTGATTGAACCTTTTTTTTTTTGCACATGGCGGTGGAGGCCTAAAGCAAAAAGGTTTTATAAAACCCAGCTGAAGGCCTAGGACTGGGGCGACGACATGCGTGCCCACAGAGAGGGCTCTGAGTGCCGCCTCTGGCACCCGTGCCATAGGTTCGCCACCACTGTTATATGTTTTAGCCTCCAGTCCCCTGATCACCTTGGTTGCTCTTCTCTGCAGTCTTCCTTCCTTCCTTCCTTCCTTCCTTCCTTCCTTCTCCCTCTCTTTCCTAGAGATGGAGGAAGGTAAATGGGCTACATCATTTTATTAGGGCAGCCAGCAAACAAACTCTGCAAGGTCCTAAATACTGGGCTGTTTGCCTTGATGTCTTCCTTTAACTTCCTTTAAATAAGTACTACTGTATAAAGTGTTCAGCTGTGAAAACAACTAGAGGTTCGATTATGTAAATTACAAAAATATACTATGTTTAGTTGCAGATTTAACACCATGCTAAAATGAAATAATATATATATATATATATTCTCACTTTTTTCCAGGGTCTCCAGGCCTGCTTGAGCTTTCCTCTTGATTGTCAGCAACGTAGTTTGACTGGTAAAAATCTATATCGAACTGCAGAAAGTCTGACATCCTAATAAGATTTTTTTTAAAAAAAATATGCTTATAAGCACTGAAGGCTTAAGTGTTTCACACATGTAAAAGTTTACAGAGCAGCCAAAATTAGCTATTCGGTTCATTTCGGTGTTGCTCTAGAAATATGACCATGACTTATGACCATTTTTCACTTTTTCGACCGTTGCAGCATCCCCGTGGTCACGTGATCCAAATTCAGAGGCTTGGCAACTGACTAGTACTTATGACGATTGCAGTGTGTCCCGGGGGTCACATGACCCCCTTTTGTGAACTTCTGACGAGCAACATCAATGGGGAAGCCAGATTCACTTAACAATCGTGTTACTCACTGATCAACTGCAGTGATTCAGTTAACAACTGTGGCAAGAAAAGTCGTAAAATGGGGCAAAACTCACTTAACAACACAAACTTTGGGCTCAATTGTGTTCATATTTATTTTCATACTTGTTTACCTGATTGCCTATAATCAGATTAATATGCTTCAATCCGGCCCCCATTTATTAAAAAAAACCATCTTATATAACAATTAGGCCCTGGAGCACTTTTATTTCTTGCTAATTAACAAATTGTGTTTCAAATCTAAACAGACTAACCTGCTTCAATTTTCCACCTTCATTTATTAAAAAAATATTTTATACAGCAGTGATTCTAGGCAGCAATTTTACTTCTTGCTAATTAGCAAAATGTGCTTCCAAATATAAAACAAACAAAACTGATTCATTTTTAATAAGAATAGTAAATTGGGGATTTTTTAATGGCGAATCTGACATTATCTATGAATTATGCACAAATATAATGATGAGCTGAAGTGTCACCGTTCCTAAAGCACCTCAGGATAATGTTTTAAAATTTAATCATGCTTTGAAATACCATTAATATTTCTTGGAAGTACCGAATCAAAACAAAAACAAGCCATCCACAAGTTTTGTTTCCCCTCATTTGACATGTATAAAAGCTATAAACAGTTGTGATTTATGAAACCAGCACCCTTAAAAATTAATATTTAAAGGACATACCTTAAAAACTGTAGCTGCAATTTTTCTACAAGAGATTCGGTTTACAAACAGCCAAATCCAGCCAAATGTTTCTCTATATTAACCAGGGTGATCCTGAGCTATTTATAACATCCTAAATTTGGCCTCCCAACAGATGTATGACAGAAAGAAAAGCATTTGGTGCCAGAGGCAACATTTCCAACAGGATTTACTTGGCAACTAATCGCCAATAAATGAAAGAGAAAGAAGACACCACATAATTTTTCAAAGATCAGTCATTTGTGCCCTTGAATCTAAAGGCCTGGTTATCTAAGCTGATAGAGAAGACACCAACAGATATTTTTAAACTTACACAAAAGAGGGAATACTTGATGGTTACGCGCTTCGGAGATGAAAATAACCAAAAAGTTGTATTTATAAATGTGCAATTATTTTGTCTATTCTCCAAAGCACCTGAATTTGCAGGACAAGAAACAACGGATGGAAACTAACCAAGGAGAGAAGCAACCTGGAATTAAGGAGGAATTTCCTGACAGTGAGAACAATTAACCAGTGGAACAGCTTGCCACCAGAGGTTGTGGGTGCTCCATCACTGGAGGTTTTCAAGAAGAGACTGGACAACCGTTTGTCTGAAATGATATGGGGTTTCCTGCCTGAGCAGGGGGTTGGACTAGAAGACCTCCAAGGTCCCTTCAACTCTGTTATTCTATTCTATTGTATTCTATTGTATTCTATTTTCTATTTTCTATTATTTTCTATTATTTTCTATTTTCTATTCCATTCCTATTTTCTATTCTATTCTATTCTATTCTATTCTATTCTATTCTATTCTATTCTATTCTATTCTATTCTATTCTATTCTAATTATATTATATTATATTATATATTCTGTTCTGTTCTGTTCCACTCTATATCTGTCTGTAGCCAAGAAAAAAATGTTAGAAAAGAGAGGCTCATATACAATTTAACATGGATTAAACAGGCCCACTTTGTAGACCTCAGTTTTAGGATAATTGATTATTGATTGTTTTTAATTATTCCTCATAGCTATTGTTTCAAAAGCTGATTTTTGCTCTCTTTTTGCTTTTCTCCGGAGTTCTTTCATAGGTATAACATAGGTAAATCTGAAGTAAAAAAAATTGTCCAAATCACTTTTTTGAGTTAAAATCCACATATCCAAGCCATTCTTTTGGTTTATTAGCTGTCTGTCCCCTTTTAACAATTGATACCTCAGCCAGTTTCATTTGTTGGTCTAGTATACAGATAGTCCTCGACTTACAGCCACAATGAAGCCCAAAATTTATGTCACTAAGTGAGACATTTGTTAAGTGAGTTTTGCCCCCATTTTGCGACTTTTCTTGCCACAGTCGTTAAGCAAATCACTGCAGTGGTTAAGTTAGTAACACGGTTGTTAAGTGAATCCAGCTTCCCCATTGACTTTGCTTGTCAGAAGGTCGCAAAAGGGGATCACGTGACCCTGGGACACTGCAACCGTCATAAGTACATGCCAGTTTCCAAGCGTCTGAATTTCGATCACGTGATGCCGAAACAGTTGGGCGAAAAATGGCCAGAAATCTCTTTTTTTTTTCAGTTCTAAACGGACTGTTGTAAGTTGAGGACCACCTGGACAGAGATTTTTCCAGTGCTCTCCCTCCCTAGCTTTTCCAGACAAGTAAGGCAAATAGTTTTTTTACTTAATTTCACAAGGTAAAAATGATATCGCCATTTTATTTTATGAAACGTTTTGATCCCTCGAAAAAAAGAATGTCATCTTTCCATTTGCTATCTAGCACTAAACATCTGCCTCGTGGGAGCTTCGAAGCAATCATTGAGTTTGGGCAGCAGGGTGGATACGGATTTAAATATAATTTCTTAAATGTGTTCAAGTGCATATTTAAAGGCCAGCATTTTACTGAGGACATGTTTGATTTCCTTCATGGGGTGAGTTTCCCCTGGCGCTGCAAAATTTCTAAAGGTGAAGCAGAAAAAGTGCCTTTGTCTTTGGGTCAAATAACCATAAGTCAGGATTTGTTAACGGCTGCTCTTCTATCTAATTAGCTAAGGAGTTTTTGGTGTTTCTTTCCAGCAATGCAGTGCTACCCAGATTTTTGCAGATAGGGCAGGTCTGAACTGTATATTGGTGACAAGGACAAGAAACAACAGATGGAAACTCATCAAGGAGAGAAGCAACCTGGAATAATAATAATAATACTACTAATAATAATAATAATAACAACAACAATAATGACTCAATAGGTAGACAAAATGCCAAATCCAGTCTGAACATCTGGCTGCCTGTGCGATGATAAATAATAATAATAATAATAATAATAATAATAATAATAATAATAATAATAATAATAATAATAATAATAATAATAATAATAATAATAATAATAATAAAAAAAATTGGAAGGGACCTTGGGGGTCATCTAGTCCAACCCCCTGCTCAGGCAGGAAACCCTATACCATTTCAGACAAATGGCTGTCCAGTCTCTTCTTAAAAACTTGGTCACAACCTCGTAAGTGGCGAAGACCTCCGTCCAACAAGGTGACCAATTAACAAGATTGACAGTCCTTCAAAGAGGAATCAAGGTCCAACGAAGAGAGGAACTAATCAAAGGTTCCGTTGCTTCTTGTCCTGCCTTCAGGCGCTTTGGAGAATAGCTTGACTCCCTCTTCTTTGGGGCAGCCCCTGAGATACTGGAATACTGCTATCGTGTCCCCCCTCGTCCTTCTCTTCATTAAACTAGACATCCCCAATTCCAGCAACCGTTCCTTATATGCTTTAGCCTCCAGTCCCTTGATCATCTTTGTTGCTCTTCTCTGCACTCTTTCTAGAGTCTCAACATCTTTTTTACATCGTGGTGACCAAAACTGGATGTCATATTCCAAGTGTGGCCTTACCAAGGCATTGTAAAGTGGTATTAACACTTCACGTGATCTTGATGCTATCCCTCTGTTAATGTAGAATTAAGGAGACATTGAGGACAATTAAGCAGTGGAACAGCTTGCCACCAGAAGTTGTGGGTGCTCCATCACTGGAGGTTTTTAAGAAGAGACTGAACAGCCATTTGTCTGAAGTGGTACAGGGTCTCCTGCTTGAGCAGTGGGTTGGACTAGAAGACCTCCAAGGTGCGTTCCAGCTCTATTCTGATTGATTGATTGATTGATTGATTGATTGATTGATTGATTAATATTCTGATTGACTGTGGTCAGTGGGAAAACCAAGGCAGCAAAAATTAAATTCAGGGGCTGCATAAAACTCAATGTTCCGGGATATGCTACCGCAACGCCCCTCCAAAAGGGGGAGAATAATTGTACACACCAGCTCAACAATTCTTCCATATTATTTTGTTCTGACCGGAGAGTGTTTATATGTTTTTGAATGGCTGAAAAACATAATGGGCTTTTCTTGCAGTCATTTTAAATGCAGGCAGGCTGTATTGTTCTTTAGCATTGCTACATCCAATTGGCCTTTTAGGAAAGCTTGTTAAAATGACAGACTATACTGTTTTGTTAACATCTCCGGTTATTCCGCTGTGCTGAAACTAATAGTTCTATTTGTAGAGGTTCAAAAAAAGCCGGCACGGGGTTCATTCATAAATCTATCCACTACCGGCTGCAATATTTCATCGCGTCCTGCACAAGCTTCATATTTTGCTGCGTGCACAACATTTTATTCTTCATCCTTCATATCGCAAACGCATCACCTTGCTTGACCCACGCCATGCCGGTACGGATTACAGCCGGTGGAGGGATTCAGCCAGTTCGCACCACTTCGGCAGAACCGGTAGCTAATTTTTTTGTGGCCCAGGCCCAGAACGGACTTCCGGAAGCGGCATCCACCCAGAGAACCGGTTGTTCACCTATTTGAATCCCACCACTGATTACAGCCATGAGTAAATCATGATTAAAATTACCTCACAGTTTTTTGCAGGGCTGTGGCTAAGCACCGAATTCAAATCAAGTCACTTACGTTGAACGTGGCAACTTTTTCACGTCTTCTGGGAAGATTCATGTGCTTGACTAGGACGCTGGCTGCGCAACCTTGACAAAATGATGGTCACCCAGCTGATGTGCAAGATAAATGATCACCTTGAACATCTCGAAGAAACCGCAGAATTTAATCAGCAACACCATCACACGCTCACACGTCCAAAAAGTGGCAAGGAGAGGGAGAAATAGATTTATCTTTAGAATCGATCTTTATCGGTGAGGGTCACATAATTTCTGTGAGGGAAGAAGTTTATCCTGAATATCGTTTGTTCACTTCCACAGGTGTGATTCCTCAAATACTTGAATTATTATTTTTATTTGTTCGTTAGGTTAATATCCTTCACCTTTTCTACCAGGAGCTCAAGGGGAACGGGCACAACAGTCCCAATTCCACCACCCCATCCAGACTTACGAAAACAAATTTCTGCTAAGTGAGACATTTGTCAGGCCCCATTTCACAACGTTCCTTGCCTCGGTTGTTAAGTGAATCACTTCAGTGGCTGAGTTAGCAACCCGGTTGTTAAGTGCATCTGGCTTCCCTATGGACTTTGCGACCATCATAAATACCGCTCAGTTGCCAACATTCTGAGTTTTGATCACGTGATCATGGGGATGCCGCAACGGTCGTAAGTGTGAAAAACGGCATTGTAACTTTGAACGGTCACTGAATGGACTGTTGTAAGTCAAGGACAACCTGTAAGTAGGTTGCACTGAAGATGGGTTTTAGGTCCTAGTCCAACAACATAATCACCTCATCTACTGTCTCTCTCTCTGAGGGGCTGCCACAAGGAAGAGGGGGGCCAGGTTGTTCACCAAAGAATCAGAGGGAAAGATGAGAAACAATGGTTGGAAACTGATCAAGGAGAGAAGCAACCTGGAATTGAGGAGAAACTTCCTGACAGTGAGGACAATCAACCAGTGGAACAGCTTGCCACAAGAAATCGTGGGTGCTCCATCACTGGAGGTTTTTAAGAAGAGGCTAGACAGTCACTTGTCTGAGATGGGATAGGTCCTCCTGCTTGAGCAGGGGGCTGGACTAGAAGACTTCCAAGGTCCCTTCCAATTCTATTCTATTCTATTCTATTCTATATATTATTATTCTATTCTATTCTATTCTATTCTATATATTATTATTCTATTCTATTCTATTCTATTCTATTCTATTCTATTCTATTCTATTCTATTCTATTCTATTCTATTCTATTCTATTCTATTCATCTGCTGAAGAGAAACAGCTCCTGGCTAATCTTGGCTGACCTTCAAAAGCTAGCTTTGGTTACTATAGGTAGTCCTCAACTTACTACAGTTCATTTAGTGACCGTTCAAAGTTACAATGGCACTGAAAAAAAGTGACTTATGACCGCTTTTCACACTTTCGACCTTTGCAACCTCCCCAGGGGTCACGTGATCAAAATTCAGACCCTTGGCCACTGACTCATATTTATGACGGTCGCAGGGTCCCAGGGTCATGTGATCTCCTTCTGACAAGCAGTCAATGAGGAAGCCAGATTCGCTTAACAACCAGGTTACGAACTTAACCACTTAAGTGATTCGCTTAACAACCCTGGCAAGAAAG
>NW_015389612.1:77862-98614 GCF_001527695.2 Protobothrops mucrosquamatus
ATATATATATATATATAGTCATTATATTTTTTCAGCTTTCTTTTCTCCATCCTGATCTTTTATACTTTTAAAAATATATAGAGTAATTATATTTTTCCAGCACTCTTTTCTCCATCCCGATCTTTTATAGACTTTTATATAGAGTAATTATATTTTTCCAGCATTTTATCTCCACCCTGATCCTTTGTAGACTTTTAAAAATGACAGAGTGATATGTTCCTCCACCCTGATCTTTTGTAGACTTTTTGAAAATTGCAAAGCGATCTTTTTCTAGCCCTCTTTCTCCTCCCCCCCCCCGTCCTCCTCCTTCTTAAAGAGTTTCCCTGGAGAGAGAGAGAGAGCTAACTTGCCAAGGCACCGCTGCAATCAAACAGCCCACGCCAGGTGCAAAGTGCCAGCAGGGTGGTTGCAAACGAAGGAGGAAGCAGAGAAGAGCAATGGGTGAATTGCTTGCAAAGCAAACCCACACACTTTTATCCGCCGGCGTGCAATGCACCAAAAGCCCGTGCACGCTTGCATTGCCGTGCAATGCGCACCGTTGGTGCCCGGACGATTCCACCCGTCGGCTGTCAATCTTCCAAAGCCACAAGGGCGTGCGCGCGCGCGCAACTCTCTGCACTTTTTCTATCTCGCGGTCCTTTCTTCCCGGGTGGAGGACCGGTGTTTCCTGGTTGCCACGCGTGGGGAGCACGGGCTGCAGACGGCTGGAAGCCTTGCTCTCCAAGGGACGGTCCCGCGCGCGTCTGTGCGCGTCTGTGCGTGCCTTGCATTGAATCACGACCACGCGAATGGGTTCACACCCCTTTGCAATGCCTTGGTAAGCCCACCCTTGGAGTACTCTGCATCCAGTTTTGGTCGCCACAATGTGTAAGCAAAAGATGTTGCGACTCTGGAAAACGAGTGCAGAGAAGAGCAACGAAGAGGATCAGGGGGGCTGGAGGTTAAAACATATCTGGAACGGTTGCTGGAATTGGGCATGTCTAGTTTAATGAAGGGAAGGACCAGGGAGAAAACATCCTTGGCTAAAATAACATTAACAGAGGGATAGAGTCAAGATCAGGTGAAGTGTTAATACCACTTTACAAGGCCTTGGTGAGGCCACACTTGGAATACGGCATCCAGTTTTGGTCACCACGGTGTGAAAAAGATGTTGAGACTCTGGAAAGAGTGCAGAGAAGAGCAACAAAGATGATCAGGGGACTGGAGGCTAAAACATACAAGGAAAGGTTGCTGGAATTGGGTCTGTCTAGTTTAATGAAGAGAAGGATGAGGGGGGACAGGATAGCAGTCTTCCAATATCTCAGGGGTTGCCCCAAAGAAGAGGGAGTCAAGCTATTCTCCAAAGCGCCTGAAGGCAGGACAAGAAGTAACGGATGGAAACTAACCAAGGAGAGAAGCAACCTAGAACTAAGGAGAAATTTCCTGACAGTTACAACAATCAATCAGTGGAACAACCTGCCTCCAGAAGTGGTGAATGCTCCAACACTGGAAGTTTTTAAGAAGAGACTGGACAGCCATTTGTCTGGAATAATATAGGGTTTCCTGCCTGAGCAGGGGGTTGGACTAGAAGACCTTCAAGATCCCTTCCAACTCTACTACTACTACTACTACTACTACTACTACTACTACTACTACTACTACTACTACTACTATTATTATTATTATTATTATTATTATTATTATTATTATTATTATTATTCCAGCTGGGAGGGATCTCGGAAATCTTCTAGTCCAACCCCCTGCTCAAGCCTATACCGTTTCAGACAAGTGACTGTCTAGTCTCATCTTAAAAATCTCCATTGATGGCACGCCCAAGAGTGCAGAGAAGAGCAACAAGAAAGACGATTAGTGGACGGGAGGCTAAAACATATAAAGAACAGTTGCTGGAATTGGGTAGGTCTAGTTCAGGGGTAGGCAACCTTGGCTCTTTTATGACTTGTGGACTTCCAACTCCCAGAATTCCTGAGCCAGCATGCCTGGTTCAGGAATTCTGGGTATTGAAGTCCACAAGTCCTAAAAGAGTCAAGGTTTCCTACCCCTGGTCTAGTTTAATCAAAAGAAGTGATCCCCTTTTGGGACCTTCTAACAAGCGAAGTCCACTTTACAACTGTGGACAACTGCAGGGATTTGCTTAACACAGGTGGCAAAAAACGTCGTAAAATGGGACAAATTTCATTTAACGAGTGTCTCAGCAAAGGAAACCTTGGGCTCAGTTGAGGACTTCCTGTACTCGTGTGAGAAGCTCACCTGCTTTTTCTCCTGGTCTGTCAGCTTCCTGCAAGTGAAACGTATCCATGATTCTTCTAGGGCAATCGCCATGATCCAAAGAGAAGAGCAGGAGTGAAAATCGGAAGCGACGGAAACCAAGAGCGTAAGAAGAAGGGAGAAAAATCGACTAAATCTGATTTGCAGCCGCGTCATTCAGGATACGGCTCCGTGTCTTGACTCTCTCTGGGAAGTGACCTATTCCCCCCCCCCCCCAGCCAAGATCCACTGCAAATTTAGGGAAAGAAAAATTGGACCTACGGATGTATATTTCTAAAAGAAAAAATGAAGCTGTCTTTTTTTTTTTGCAGGATTTATCCAGAAGATCAACCTATATAAAGAGGAAATAAGCACGTTGATCTCTGAGATGTTTTTTTTCGCCCGGCCTTTTTAATGTTCTTTTTAAGAATACTTACCTCTGTCTTTTGGGGAATCTGGACTAAAGCTGCCTGTGATTATTGACAGAAATGAATTTATCTGTAGAAGCAGTATGCTGAAATAATAGGCTTCTGTGAACATTTTCCTTTGCTCAGCCTGGACGGTGGTCTTGCGGTTAATCTGGAAGGATGCCTTTACTCCTCAAAAGGGCATTATATATCTCCGTCAGGTGTAAGATGTCCCACCGTGCTACATTTCTTTCATATCTTTCTCTCCGGACAGAAATACCTTCTCTACATCATGCTGCTCCCTCAAGGAAATATTGCTCCAGGACGAACAAGGTGATTGCAATTGGTTATTTGCTTGTACCCAACGATTGGAGAGTTCGGCTTTTTAAGTAATCTAACTTTTACAGCTTTCTTCAAAACAGGTGGGATCCAAAGGTACGTTGGCCCCAAATCAAAGCAATTCCTTCTTATTTGGACGTAATAGCTTTGCTTTTTGTTCTTTAACAGGGTCTGGTAATCTGAGATTGATATGTGGGGTCCTTGGGGTTCTCTGAGCTGGGTGGTTTTCTTGCAGGCGTTTCATGACCCAACTAGGTAACATCATCAGTGCTAGAAGGGGATGGAGTTGGAGGAGGAAGAGGAGGAGGAGGAGGAGAAGTTTGAGCAGGAAGAGTTGGAGGAGGAAGAGGGGGAGAAGGAGGAAGAGAAGGATGACAATTGTGGGGTCTTTGGTGCTCTCTGAGCTGGGTGGTTTTTTTGCAGGCGTTTCATGACCCAACTAGGTAACATCATCAGTGTTAGAAGGGGATGGAGTTGGAGGAGGAGGAGGAGAAGTTTGAGCAGGAAGAGTTGGAGGAGGAAGAGGGGGAGAAGGAGGAAAAGAAGGATGACAATTGTGGGGTCTTTGGTGCTCTCTGAGCTGGGTGGTTTTCTTGCAGGCGTTTCATGACCCAACTAGGTAACATCATCAGTGTTAGAAGGGGATGGAGTTGGAGGAGGAAGAGGAGGAGGAGGAGGAGAAGTTTGAGCAGGTAGAGTTGGAGGAGGAAGAGGGGGAGAAGGAGGAAGAGAAGGATGACAATTGTGGGGTCTTTGGTGCTCTCTGAGCTGGGTGGTTTTTTTGCAGGCGTTTCATGACCCAACTAGGTAACATCATCAGTGCTAGAAGGGGATGGAGTTGGAGGAGGAGGAGGAGGAAGAGAGGTTTGAGCAGGATGAGTTGGAGGAGGAAGAGGGGGAGGAAGAGAATGACGACAATTGTGGGGTCCTTGGTGCTCTCTAAGCTTGGTTGTTTTCTTGCAGACGTTTCATGACCCAACTAGAGAACATTAGTGCTTGGTACTGCACTAGATCCCTTTCTCCCTTCTAGCACTGATGACGTTACCTAGTTGGGTCATGAAATGTTTGCAAAAAAAAACAAACAACCCCAAGCAAGCTCAGAGAGCATGAAGGACCCCACAGTTCATCCCTGACCCACAAATATTCTCTTCTTTTGGAGTGATTTCTAGGTAGAGAGGCCCACCAGCCTCTTGACCAAACGTTGATTCATCCAATTTGTAATAATTAGGGTGTATTTAGTGCTAACCAACAAGTATTTTACAGAATATTGTGCATAAAATCTAGAACTGTAGGTGTGTTGTTTGGTGCCTGGATTAGGAACCATCCTTTTTAAGTTAAAAACAAGAGTGTTTATGGAGATTCTCAAGTCATCCAGGTCAGGGCTGTCCCAAAGGTGCTTTTTCAGGAGGCAACTGGACTTTCTTGTTTTTCTTTGAAGACGTTTCGCTTCTCATCCCAGAAGCTTCTTCAGCTCTGACTGGATGGCGGGGAATGGGAGGATTTATACTCCTTGCAGACAGCTGGTCATTTGCATCCTTTTAGAGAGTCGTTGAGGCCACTTCGAGGCTTATCTGTGTCCTCAGGGTCAGCTGAGTGGTGCAAATGGGTGTGGAGCCTTCTTGGAACTGCTGAAAGGGCTGTATTGTAGAAGATCATCTACCTCCAGTCTACCACACAGTCCTTTCAGCAGTTCCAAGAAGGCTCCACACCCATTTGCACCACTCAGGTGACCCTGAGGATACAGATAAACCTCCAAGTGGCCTCAAGGACTCTCTAAAAGGATGCAAATGACCATATCAATCCTTCCATTCCCCACTATCCAATCAGAGCTGAAGAAGCTTCTTGGATGAGAAGCGAAACATCTTCAAAGTCCTGAAAAAGCAAGAGTGAGCTGTCATATCCACCGAGTACGGTGTAGTTAATAAGATGTTTTTGTGAAAATATTCTTGTCGTGAAGCAGTTTTTTAAATGGCTTTTAATGCTTTGCGTTTCCCTTTTTTAATCTTCTTTAGGATACAGTGGATATGTCATTGTTTCCTGCAGAAAATATTAGAAATTTTAGCATAGTTGCCCACGTGGATCATGGAAAGAGTACGTTAGCAGATCGGCTGCTGGAAATAACAGGTGGAGTAATTTTTATAAAATGCTGGCATCTATATTTCCATATCGGCTATGCATCCTAACGCCACGTTTCTTGAATTTGCTGAAGATTCCATGGCAAAAACGTATTTCAAATATTTAAGGTCCCCATGTTTAAAATGTCGTGTTTCTCCATGGAAGTGACTCTTAAATTTCAGTTTATTGCAGTGCTGTGTAGTGTATTTCAGGGGTCTCCAAACTCGGCAACTTTAAGACTTCTGGACTTCATCTCCCAGAATTCCCCAGCCTGGCATAGCCAGATGGGGAATTCTGGAAGTTGAAATTCACAAGTTTTAAAATTGCCGAGTTTGAAGACTCCGGGCGTATTCATTTAAAGCAGTGGTTCTCAACCTGTGGGTCGGGACCCCATTTGGGATCGATCAACCATTTCATGGGGGTCGCCAAGCAAGGCTGTCCGCCATTTTTTTTCTCCGCCATTTTTTTTCTCCGCCATATTTTTCCCCCTTTTCCGGCGGGTGCCTTACCTCCCTTGGGCTGGGCCAGCTGGTGGTCGGCCTGCTCTGTCTCTGCCGCTTTCCAGCTACGCCTCGGCCGGCGCAGGGGGCGGAACCACGCATGCACGGCGCTCCCGGGCAGGGAAAGTCCTCAACTTACGACTGGTTGGGTAGTCCTCGACTTACGACCGGTTTAGTCCTCGACTTACGACCGGTTGGGGTTGCGGCATTAAAAAGGTTGAGAACCACTGATTTAAAGTCAAATGAAATGTTGAGATTTCTGTTCTGTTTAGACAAGGTAAAATTATGGCTGCTGCATTTGCAGTATGTTTTTTCCGAAACTACAGTAGACTTGCATATTGTAGGAAAAATGTTTACCATATATAGTCAGAGCTAAGCCAAATATTTTGTAAAATACACCCCAAAAGATTGGCTTCCTTGCAAGTGTGTATACCTTAATGACCACAGGTGATTTGCTTAACGTGAGGTTGTAAATCTTGTCATATGATGTCCTAGTTAACCACCAGGGTCATTCACACAACCGCCGTCAGGAAAAATGAATTGTTAAGTCCATTGTGTTGACATGATGTCTCGTTTAACAACAGAGTCACCGGTCTCAATGAATACCTTGTCTCTTAATCCGTTTTCTTTGATTTCGAAAGCCAACAGGGAAAATGGAACTTGGATCCTTGTATTGAAGACTAACAAGTGGAGGGTCTCCATTTATTAATGGAAGAGTCTTCATTTTGCAGGGGTAGAGATGTAAAATTTCCAGAAATTTTGAAGCCACGAGAAAAGAAAAAAAAAAAAACGGGTGTTTTTTTTAATCCCTATTTTTTTTTTCTGGAAAAAAATAGAAATTTTGGAAAAGTTGCAAAAGAAAAAAAAAATCAGTGTGGAGTAGTTAAGGAGAAATTTCCTGACAGTTAGAACAATTAACCAGTGGAACAACCTGCCTCCAGAAGCGGTGAATGCTCCAATACTGGAAGTTTTTAAGATGAGACTGGACAGCCATTTGTCTGAAATGGTGTAGGGTTCCCTGCCTGAGCAGGGGGTTAGACTGGATGACCTCCAAGGTCCCTTCCAACTTTATTATTATTATTATTATTATTATTATTATTATTATTATTACTACTACTACTACTACTACTACTACTACTACTACTACTACTACTACTACTAAAAGGAAGAATCCGTCAACGAGTAAACTAAACTGGAGCCGTGCCCCCTAGTGGCACAAATGCATATTTGCGGTGCCCCCTAGTGGCACCAATGCATATTTCTCTTGTTCGAGATCTGCATTGACAAGTTAACTTAAATTGTATTCCAGGACCTGCTTGTCTTCGGCTAAGAAAACTTACAATAATTTAAGACTTTGCAAAAAGCCTCAGAAATCTTTCATTGAGGCCACACTCCTTTTTTTTTTTATTGAAAAGTTTTATAAAAGTTACAATATAAACCCCAAAACCAACCCACCCTAAACCCCCCCTCTCCCTCCCGCACTTCCCAGAGCTGAATGCAGGGTTACAAATATAATAATCATAATCTAACTAACATTAACCAACTATATAAATAACCAAGTCCATAATGCGCTTTAACTCCCCTTTAACGTAAATATAATAATAATAATTAAAACATAAACAAATTATTTATTTATTTATTATTTAAATTTATATACCGCCCTATCTCCCCTACGGGGCTCAGGGTGGTGAACAGGCAATAATAAAAATTAGTATCCTAATTATTAAACAATAGAATATTGTTAAACAATACTAATACTAAAAATAATAATAATATCATATAATTAAAACTGATAAAAAATTCACTATAATAAACTGTTAATACTAATAGTACTCTAAAATTTACTCATAGGCTAAATGGAACTTTTTAGTCCCATATTTATTCTAAATATAATCTATCCATCTTCTCCAAACTGAAATGTATCTTTCTTGTGAATGAAAAAAGGCCACACTCCTTTTTTGTTTTTTTATTTTTCCGGAGGGGAAAAGGCTTGGGGGGGGGAAACGGGGAAAACTCTGGGTTTTTCCCCCCAAATTTTTCCAGTTTTTCCCCCCCATCTCTATGCGAGGGCTTGGATGGATGGGTGTGGGGGGGAGGTGTTTTGTCAATTGTCTTTCTTTTGTGCCACTCCTGAGTCCTCCCAAATCTGCCACAGTGGGGAGGGGGGGCTCTCTTGGACGACTGTGGTTAGAAGAGACCCTCGGCAGAGTAACTTCTAGAAGTGATGGGAATCACGGGGGATTCGTTGGGTGGGCTCTGTGGTGGACCGAGGACCCTCTCTTGGGAAGAGAATGCAACTCTCACCTTCACTATGACTGTCTTTCATCCTCTAGGAGCCATTGCCAAAACCGGCCATAATAAACAGGTGCTGGATAAACTGCAAGTGGAATGAGAAAGAGGAATCACAGTCAAGGCCCAGACGGCTTCCCTTATTTATAACCACCAAGGAACGAATTACCTCTTAAATCTCATTGATACGCCTGTAAGTGCATTGTGGGTTATGAACTAGGTCGAGGACTTTGACGACAAAGCAGAACGCAACGTCGGTGGCTGCAATCCAACTGGTTGCGTGTTTAGGCTGGCCCCACACTCTCACCTCCTGATATATTAACCCTAAGCAATCCTTCTGTTGAGCTTAGATGAATTCCCTGTGGTTATCAAAACAGGCGTGAAAGTGCAGCAGCGGATTAATCCCTAACCATAATCCCCTTCCCCGCTAATAGAGCTACTTCATTCAATGAGGCTTAAGGGTCGAGAGAGTTTGCAAACCAAAGCCGGCTGTTTAAAACAGCCAGACGTCTTCGTTAGGAGATAACAGAAGTCTGGAAGGCATTCCTTAACAATGGGGAGATCCCAAGTGCAAAGCCAAAAATCCCTGGTCACCACGAGGACATCAATGGGGTCAAAATGGCAGGCAGTTGAAGCCCCGCCATTTTTTATGTTCACACGCCACCTGCATAACTTCTGCCTGTTCTTTTATGCCAATAAAGAGATTGAGGTAGCAGCCATTTATTCCTGCCGTGGAAAGTTTGTTTCTTCACCACCATTTTGGATGTACCTAGGAGAAAAGAAGAGGGATGTGCAGTAATGAATTGAAATTGGTTTGAGATTCTTCTGATAAATAAGCAGAGGGTCAGATAGCAATAAGACTTATATACCGCTTCACGGTGTTTTACAGCCCTCTCTGAGAGGTTTACAGAGTCAGCATCTTGCCCCCCCCCCAACAATCTGGGTCCTCATTTTACCAACCTCGGAAGGATGGAAGGCCGAGTCAGCCTTCAGCCTGTCAGGATCGAACTCCTAGCAGTGGGCAGAGTTATGGAAGGGAGGGAGGCAGGGAGGGAATCGCAATATCACTTAGACCAGGGGTAGGCAACCTTGGCTCTTTTATGACTCGTGGACTTCAACTCCCAGAATTCCTGAGCCAGCCATGATGAGGGGAAAGGGAGAGGTTTCCAAGCTGAGCCAGGCTGGCTCAGGAATTCTGGGAGTTGAAGTCCACAAGTCATAAAAGAGCCAAGGTTGCCTACCCCTGACTTAGACTTGTATACCACTTCACAGTGCTTTACAGCCCTCTCTAAGGGGTTTACAAAGTCAGCTTATTGCCCCCAACAATCTGGGTCCTCATTTTACCAACTTCGGAAGGATGGAAGGCTGAGTCAAGCTTGAGCTGGTCACAATCGAACTGTTGACAGACTTAGCCTGCAGTGCTGCATTTTAACCACTGCGCCACCATGGCAGAAGGGAGGGAGGGAGGGAGAGAAGGAATAGCAATAGCACTTATATACCGCTTTGGAGGTCTTTACAGCCCTCTCTAAGCGGTTTACAGAGTCAGCCTGTGGCCCCCCCAACAATCTGGGTCCTCATTTGACCGACCTCGGAAGGACGGTAGGCCAAGTCAACCTAGGTGATGCCTTCATGACAATCTGTTGATGTTCCTCATCAGATGTTTCTTCTCTTCTGCTCAGGGTCACGTGGATTTTAACTACGAAGTGTCGCGATCTCTGTCGGCTTGTCAAGGAGTCCTCTTAGTGGTAGATGCAAATCAGGTAGGTGTTTCGAAAGGAAGTCGAATTTTGTTTCTCAAGGAACGAAAAGGGCTTTCCCGTGTTCCAAATATGGCTGTGGAAAACTGGCTCACCAAACCAACAGCTCGGTTAAATAACTTTTTAAAAATGGGGAAAAAAGGACCAAACGGGTTCTCTCGTAGTCGTGGCTGCCTTGTAAAAGAAACAGGAGTTGGTGATTTTAGTCAGGAACCTTAAAGGAATAATTTGGAACACGTGAAATGTCTGTCCGTATTAACTTGCATTTTTAAGCTGTATTAAGGATTTTCAGAGATGGGGGTGCCTGCGTCAAGTTCCTAAGAACTAGACCAGGGGTCTTCAAACTTACTTGGCTGGCTGAGGAATTCTGGGAGTTGAAGTCCACAAGTCATAAAAGGGCCAAGTTTGAAGACCCTTGAACTAGACGGATGAAGGAATTAGGGATGTTGTTGTTGTTAGTTGCGAAGTCATGTCCGACCCATCGCGACCCCATGGACAACGTTCCTCCAGGCCTTCCTGTCCTCTACCATCTTCTAGAGTCCATTGAAGCTCAGGCCTCCTGCTTCAGGGACTCCATCCAGTCACCTCCTTCTCTGTCGTCCCTTTCTTCTCTTGCCCTCCATCTTTCCCAGCATTAGGCTCTTCTCCAGTGAGTCCTTCCTTCTCATTAGGTGGCCAAAGTACTTGAGTTTCAACTTCAGGATCTGGCCTTCTAAAGAGCAGTCGGGGTTGATCTTCTCTAGGACTGACCGGTTAGATTGCCTTGCAGTCCAGGGGACTCGCAGGAGTCTTCTCCAGCACCACAGTTCAAAGGCCTCAATTAGGGATACAAATGGTTAAAGTGTTGTTGAGCTACTAAGCTATTGAATCAAATGCAATGTTATTTTATTGCCCTTGTTCTGGACTCTTTTATGGGCCTGCTTTAGGAACCCTCAAGATTGGGCACCAAAGTCATGTTTTACCTGGAATAAATGTTTTACCTGGAATAAATCTTGATGTTTTACCTGGAAATGATGTTTTACCTGGAATAAATCTTCTTTTCATGCTTTCTTCTGTTGTAGGCTCATGACCAACAATGCTATTTTTGCCCAAAACAAGACATTGTATTTTTTTCCCCAAAACTTAGATGTTTGCAAGATCCATAACAATGCAAGCTCTTTTGTAGATAGGTTGAACTTCACAATGTGTATATATTCATACAAAACAGCTGGATTCTGCCTTCCTGCATAGATACATTTGCCCAAACCATGTCAATAATATTTTTCAGCCAAGATTAAAAAAAAAATTGGGGTAAAACTTAACTTACAGTACCTATTTTACTATCCCCAACTCTCAACATTGTAAAAAAAGATTTTTTTTTAAAAAAAGGAGCAAAATTTCTTTCTTGAGATGTTATCCCTCATGTAGCCTTTGGCAACAGTTATTTTAAAAAGAGGGTTAAAATGCAGCCAGTAAGTCAGAGTCTGCTGCTGTTGTGTTGGGGTTTGGAAAAATCTGTAGAGATTTTTCTCCTTGTTCAGCTTTCTAATTGCCAATTGGTTTTTGTATTGATTTTTAATTTAACTGCAAACAAAACTTAAAAAAAAACCATGAGCCATCTTGGGTCCTTATTCAACTACAAAGGTGGAGCCTAAATGAAAAATATAAAATAACACAATAGGAGAGAATTGTTTTTTGCATTACGGGCATTTAATAGATGGACCCCTTTACTCTAAAAAGGTATCCTTAAGATGGGATGAGCTGCAGTTCTCAAAACAGCCTTGTGGGATGGGAATTTAATCACTACAAGTGTTGTGTTTGTTCCTGGAATAGGACAGCTTCTTTAGCTAAACCAAACTATCAATTAAAAACAAATGTTATTTGCTCTGTTTTTACCGTTTCTTTACAGGTGATCTTTCATAAGTACGAGCAGAAAAACTTAACGTTCAACTCCGTTGCTATATCAATAGATTTCTTTGGGGGTCTCTGTTCTGCTTCCGCAGCTTTTTTGCAGGCGACATAAAACATAAAACTGTTTGAAATTCATGTTTTTCTAGGGTATCCAGGCTCAAACTGTGGCTAATTTTTACCTCGCCTATGAAGCCCAACTCTCAATCATTCCCATTATAAATAAGGTAAGATTTCTGCGTTCTCCGAAGCAGCAGTTCATTTTAAATATTTTGCAAATTGTGAATCCATGCAGTTGTTAAGGTAGTAACCCGGTTGTTAAGTGAATCTGGATTCCCCGTTGAACTTTGCTTGTCGGAAGGTCACGTGACCCCCGGGACACCGAAACCGTCATAAGTACTAGTCAGTTGCCATAGCGTCTGAATTTGGATCACGTGACCCTGGGGTTGCTGCAAAGGTCGTAAGTGTGAAAATCAGTCGTTAAGTCCCATTTTTCAGTGCCGTTGTAAGTTTGAACAGTCAGAGACCAGTAATAGATGGATAGTCCTATGCTAGATGTCCTGGATGGCTTTTCCTAAAAGGAAAATTTGTGCCCGGTTCTGTTTATGCCTGTCTTCTTTCTTCGACACGGCCACAAAGTGGTAAAATATTGTCTGATTTTTATCCTGATTTTATTTTGAGGAACTCAAGGGGCAGTACACAATGCTTTCAACTCCTATTTTCCCCATAACAACAATTTTGTGAAGTGGATTGGACTGAGAGTGGAAGACTGGCCCAAAATCACCCAGCCACTTTGATGCCCGAAGCAGGACTAGAACTCACCGTCTCCTGGTGATTGGCCCAAAGTCACCCAGCTGGCTTTCATGGCTAAGGCGGGACTAGAACTCACTGTCTCCTGGTGATTGGTCCATAGTCACCCAGCTGGGTCTCGTACCTAAGGCAGGACTAGAACTCACCATCTCCTGGTTTTTAGCCTGGTGCCTTAACCAAATTGGATTTTTTTTTTTTAAATGAGGACTGATTTTAGGCACTTTCTAAGATTACACTTTTATTTGTCAAGCTATTTCACATATTTGCTTTAAATAATCCTCTTCGCCTTAAACGATCCAGATGTTTATTCAGGTTATTAGTAAAAAAATTAACAACAGTAAATGCACAAATATCACCCCATGGCTCTCGTTCCCAGTATCAATGAATATGTATTTTGTCACAATGGAATACCAACTTTATTTGCGTGGTGGGGACTGGTCTAATTTGAATAACATAACAGTAGCATTATTTTGCAGATCGACCTCAAGAATGCAAATCCAGAGGTGGTGGAAAATCAAATTGAGAACACCTTTGACATTCTCAAAGAGGATTGCATTAGAGTAAGATCCCCTTCTTAAGTTTACGAATACCTGTATTTGGAAAGTGCAGGGTTTTTTTATACGTAGAAATGGTTCAGTTAGATAAACGAAATAATTTTCTTAACAATGCACTACGAGGGCAGTCTATTCTGAAGCAAATTGCAAATTGTGAATGTGTGTAGGACTACAGCTGTTGTCATTGGCCGTGATACGGAAGAGTGATAGGTACTAGGTACGTGGTTCTGTTATATGCAGAGATTTCCCTAAGATCATGCTGGAGGCTGATATTTGCTGCAGTGATTGACAGTCAATTTTGAGAGTATAGATCATTTCATTGTTTGGGTTGGCAGCTGACTTTAGTTAATTGTGCCCTTCCTTCCTTCCTTCCTTCTTTCCTTCCTTCCTTCCTTCCTTCCTTCCTTCCTTCCTCCCTCCCTCCCCTTCCTTAATTCCTTCTTCCCTCCCTCCTCCCCTTCCTTCCTTCCTTCTTTCCTTCCTCCCTTCCTCCCTCCCTTCTCCCCTTCTTTAATTTATTCCTTCCTCTCCCTCCTTCCTTCCTCCCTCCCTTCTCCCCTTGCTTAATTCCTTCCTTCCTCACTCACTCACTCCTCCCTTCTTCCTTCCTTCCTTCCTTCCTCCCTCCCTCCTCCCCTTCCTTAATTTATTCCTTCCTCTCCTTCCTTCCTCCCTCCCTTCTCCCCTTCCTTAATTCCTTCCTTCTTCACTCACTCACTCCTCCCCTTCCTTCCTTCCCTCCTTCCTTCCTTCCTTCCTTCCTTCTCAAATACCTTTTGTGTCTGATCACACTTGGTCAAAGGAAGTATTCTATTCCTCTTCTTTTTGGTTCTCTTCTCCTTTCTCCATCCTTCCTTTCTTCTCTCTCTCTCTCTCTCTCTCTCTCTCTCTCTAACATACACACACATACACTCCACCAGTTAATTTTAACTCCTAGTTCTTCTTCTTCTTCTTCTTCTTCTTCTTCTTCTTCTTCTTCTTCTTCTTCTTCTTCTTCTTCTTCTTCTTCTTCTTCCTCTTCTTCTTCCTCTTCTTCTCCTTCTCCTCCTCCTCCTCCTCCTTCTCCTTCTCCTCTTTTTTTCTTTCAATCTTTCCAGTTAACTGTAGGAAAGCTAAACGTTTTGAAAGAAACTCCTTTTACAGCTATGGCTACTTATTCTATCTATGTTTGCTTTGCTGAAATAGCTCTGTGACTTCTGTTGGGAAATGAGTGGTTGGGATTGTCAAATAAACGTGTTTTGGATGCTATTCCTGGGCAAGAATTTTTCAGATACTACATAAGGAATATTACAATGGAAGCATCGGTGGGGCAAGGTGCCTTGTTTGAATTTGAGTGCATCCCTCAAACGAGGCCAAATTGGCTTATTTTAAACTTGTTTCAGATTTCAGCTAAACTTGGAACAAATGTTGAACGAATACTTCAGGAAGTCATCGAAAGGATCCCTCCGTAAGTTGGCTTTCCTGTCGCATGGATTCTGAGCAGTAACTTCCTACAGGTTTTCTGATATCTGTCTGTCCTTGTAAAAAACAGGCCGGCGGTTAATATCCACGAGCCGCTGAAAGCCTTGGTGTTCGATTCTACTTTCGATACTTACCGAGGGGTGATTGCAAACATCGCCCTGCTGAGTGGAGAAATTCATAAAGGACACAAGATCACAACTGCTCACACGAAGAAGGTTTACGAAGTTCATGAAATCGGGATTTTGACGCCCAACGAGCAGCCAACCCAAAAGCTGTAAGTTTTGGAAAGCAGATTAAGAGAAAATATTATGGAAGTAGCTCGGTTTCTTATTCTTATGGCTGGGATGGGGTTGTTGTTGTTGTTGTTTGAGAAAAGTTGTGGGGTTTTTTTCCCCCTTAATATATTTGGAATGTTGTCATGCTACGTCTAGTGCAGGGGTAGGCAACCTTGGCTCTTTTATGACTCGTGGACTTCAACTCCCAGAATTCCTGAGCCAGCCATGCTGAGGGGAAAGGGAGAGGTTTCCAAGCTGAGCCATGCTGGCTCAGGAATTCTGGGAGTTGAAGTCCATAAGTCATGAAGGGGCCATAGTTCCCCCATGCTGGCTCAGGAATTGTGGGAGTTGAAGTCCACCAGTCATAAAAGAGCCAAGGTTGCCTACCCCTGCTCTAAACTAATAAAGTCTACATTAATTAACATTAATTATGCTTTCATATGTTGCTCTAACTGAGGGGTCTTCAAACTTGGCTCTTTTATGACTCGTGGACTTCAACTCCCAGAATTCCTGAGCCGGCCACGCTGAGGGGAAAGGGAGAGGCTTCCAAGCTGCTGGCTCAGGAATTCTGGGAGTTGAAGTCCACAAGTCATGAAGGGGGCCATAGTTCCCCCACGCTGGCTCAGGAATTCTGGGAGTTGAAGTCCACGAGTCATAAAAGAGGCAAGGTTGCCTACCCCTGGTCTAGTGGATAAAATCAGATTATGGGATTCTAGAATGTCTTCTCCTTCTTCATAAATTAGGACCCGTAGGGAACCAATGGGTTTCCCTTTAATTTGCAACTTGTTGCAACTCTTCGGACACTCAACGATCCTTCGCAGAATTGTACAGCTGAGGGAACCCAATTCCTAATGGGCTTATCTACTGTGGCTTGAAACATCTGCATGTAATAAAATAAAACTTTCGTTTAGATACGCCGGCCAGGTTGGATACATGATCGCTGGGATGAGAGAGATTACGGATGCTCAAATAGGAGATACGGTCTATCTGCATAACCAACCTGTGGAACCGCTTCCTGGATTTAAATCCGCCAAACCCATGGTCTTCGCAGGTGAGGTGCGCCCAGTCAAAGAGGGGGTATTCAAGTGAGTTGGGGCTGCCTGGACTCCGGCAGTTCCTGCAGTTTTCTTGGCAACCTTTTTAGACTTGACTTCTTCCAAAGGCTGAGAGAGAAGGACTGGCCCAACGTTCACCCAAGGCAGTAGTAGAATTCACGGCTTCCAGGTTTCTGTTACCCACTCCCTCACAGTAAGAGATCCAGTGGCCGGGGTTTTACAGCTCTTTACCACACCTCTATGTCTGTGTTTGTGTGGTGTGGTGTGATGTGTGTGTGTGTGGTGTGTGTGTGTGAGAGAGAGAGAGGGGGAGAGAGAGAGAGAAAGAGAGAGAGAGAGAGAGAGAGAGAGAGAGAGAGAGAGAGAGAGAGAGATGGAAGTCAGAATCCCAGAGGGGTATGACTAGCTGATGAGAACTAAAGAGCTTGAAATAGCTACACTAGTCTCCCACTAACTCTTTGTCAGCCACAAAAAATTTTGAATTTACAGTGTTCACAGTATGTGACGTCTGCCTGCAAAACATGCTCCTGGATTGGAGCGAAACGCAGAACAGACTGTTTTATCCTATACTTGGTAGACCGGGTGTTCCAGCCAACACATAGATATATATCCTCCCTGGTTTCTGCTGACAGGTGTGTGGGGAACCTGTGGCTCAGAAGGTTAATACAACTGCCTAACATGCAAGCTGCCCAGGTTCGAATCCCAGAGAGATATGACTAGCTGATGAGAGCTAAAGCGCTTGAAATAGCCATACTAGTCTCCCACTAACTCTTTGTCAGCCACAAAAAAAAATATGAATATATATATATGGGTAGAGATGTAGAGATATGGGTAGAGATGTAGGTGGATGGATAGATAGAGATGGATATAGATGAATAGATAGAGATGAATAGAGATGTAGATGATAGATAGATAGATAGATTAGATAGATAGATAGATAGATAGATAGATAGATAGATAGATAGATAGATAGATAGATAGATAGATAGATAGATAGATAGATAGATAGACGGACGGACGGACGGACGGACGGACGGACGGACGGACGGACGGACGGACGGACGGACGGACAGATTTCCTAGTAAACTCATTTTTTTAAAAAAACTTTGAATAGATAGATGGACGGACGGACGGACGGACGGACAGATTTCCTAGTAAACTCCTCATTTTTAAAAAAAACTTTGAATTTCTTCTGCACTGGAGAAATGGCCAAAATGCCTCTTTCAGGAATTTTCCATTCAGCTGTAATCTATATGTGGCAGAGAGAAAGGTAGCAGAAATGTCTGGGGCAGCCATCTTGGTGAAACATTTGCCTAGGGGGGGGTCATTGACGTGGCACCCTAAATGTGTTTGAAAACACACGCCTGTTCACAAGTTTGCCAAAGGTGTTGGGACTGGAATCTGGGAACAAGTCCTCCCTTAGGCATGAATTCCAGTTGGATGACCTTGGGCCCGTCCCTGTCACCTTAGGAAGAAGATCGTGGTCAACCACTTCCAAAATCGCTACCCGTGTTAAATGGATCTAATTTGCAGTGCAGAATCACCTAAAACCATGGCAACTTGAAGACCTGTGGACTTCAGCTCCCAGAATTCCCCAGCCAGCCATCGGTTGAAGTCCACAAGTCTTCCAGGTTGCCATGGTTGCACACACCCGTGACGTAAAGGATATCTACGATTGCTTTTCTGGCTTAAAACCACCTTGTGCTTGGACAGGAGTGTTTCCAACGGACCAGTCCGAATATTCCAACTTGAAAAGCGCCTTAGAAAAACTGACCCTCAATGACTCAAGTGTTACTGTTCAACGTGACAGCAGCCTGGCTTTGGGAGCTGGGTGGAGGTGAGTGCCCCGGCATTCGTTGATACTTCTGGGTTTAAGTCTCCTTTAGTAAAACGCAACGAGCTGGATCCCAAAGATGCTTTTTCAGGAGGCATCTGGGTTTTCTTGTGTTTCTTTGAAGACGTTTCGCTTCTCGTCCAAGAAGCTTCTTCACTTCTGACCGGATGGTGGGGGAAATGGAAGGATTTATACTCCTTGCAGAAAACTGGTCATTTGCCTCCTTTTAGAGAGTCATTGAGGCCACTTGGTTTGCCAGTTGGTACCCTTAAAAATGTCAATGGAAATGTTGCATTTACAGATTGGGGTTCCTTGGCCTTCTACATATGGAAGTTTTTAATCAGCGCTTGGAGCAAGAACACAACGCGTCGGTCATCTTGACAGCCCCCACCGTTCCGTACAAGGCAATCCTTTCTTCCCCAAAATTGATAAAGGTGATGATTTTCAAAAGGAAAAAAATATATATATTCTCAAATCGTCAGCGCCTGAGGGATAAATTGAGCATAATTATTACGGTTTCCGTCATTTAGTTTAATGCTCCAGGAGTTATGTTATGAAGCTTTCAGTTAAGACATTTTCCTCAAGAATATATATTTATCGTGCGGCGCATTCACATCAAATTTTGATAATAATTTTAAAAAAAATACAAAATGTGAAATAGAAAATCTTAAAATATTATAAACGTATGTCTAGTCCAGGGGTAGGCCACCTTGGCTCTTTTATGACTCGTGGACTTCAACTCCCAGAATTCCTGAGCCAGCCATGCTGAGGGGAACGGGAGAGGTTTCCAAGCTGAGCCACGCCGGCTCAGGAATTCTGGGAGTTGAAGTCCACGAGTCATAAAAGAGCCAAGGTTGCCTACCCCTGGTCTAGGTGATAAATACGATGTTTTTTGCTTCATTTGTCACAGCCAGGAAATCAGCAAAGTCTCCCTTATAGGCCCTAATTTTGGCCCTCTTGTCATTTATATGTTGGATAATTTGATTTTTGGTCCCGCAGCCACAATTCAGAAAAGATGTTTTGGCTCACTACCTGTATACAGGGGGTTTTTTTGGGGGGGGGGGGAATCATTTTTTTTTAAACTAAGAAACTTGAAAAATACCCAACTAGCAGTTCTCTTTTCCTATTTTGCAGGAGCATAAAAAAGAGGAAATCACAATCATAAACCCTGCAGAGTTTCCCGACAGTTCCGTGGTGAAAGAATACCTGGAGCCAATTGTGTTAGGCACCGTGGTCACCCCTAAGGAATATATTGGAGAAATATTAGCTCTTTGCCAGGTTGGTACATAAGATGCAGAGCGTCTGTGCAAGGAGGGCGTATTTCTGAGAGCCCCAACGGTGCTTTTTCAGGAGAGAAATAGAGTTCCTTGTTTTGTCTTTGAAGACGTTTCTCTTCTCATCCCAGAAGCTTCTTCAGCTCTGCCTGGATGGTGGAGAAACGGAAGGATTTATACTCCTTGCAGAAAACTAGTCATTTGCCTCCTTTTAGAGAGTCGTTGAGGCCACTTGGAGGCTTGTCTGTGTCCTCAGTTGTCCCAAAGGGGCTTTTTCAAGAGGCAACTGGACTTTCTGGTTTTTCTTTGAAGACGTTTCGCTTCTCATCCCAGAAGCTTCTTCAGCTCTGCCTGGATGGTGGGGAATGGAAGGATTTATACTCCTTGCAGAAAACAAGTCATTTGCCTCCTTTTAGAGAGTCGTTGAGGCCACCTGGAGGTTTGTCTGTGTCCTCAGGCTCACCTGAGTGGTGCAAACGGGTGTGGAGCCTTCTTGGAACCGCTGAAAGGACTAGATCATCTATCTCCAGTCTACCACAGAGTCCTTCCAGCAGTTCCAAGAAGGCTCCACACCGATTTACACCACTCAGGTGACCCCCAGGACACAGACAAACCTCCAAGTGGCCTCAACGACCCTCTAAAAGGAGGCAAATGACCAGTTTTCTGCAAGGAGTATAAATCCTTGCATTCCCTCACCATCCGGTCAGAGCTGAAGAAGCTTCTGGGATGAGAAGCGAAACGTCTTCAAAGGAAAAACAAGAAAGTCCAGTTGCCTCCTGAAAAAAAGCACCTTTGGGACAACCACGACATGGATGACGGAGAATCTCCACAGACATATTTCATAGTTGCTTAATAAGTCTTATTGAGCTGAGGGGCACCAGGGAGTGTAATTATGTGCAGCCATTTTTCTGAATTCAAAATCAGCGGCTCTCCACCGGCGACACACGTCGCAGGCTAATTAAAAATTTTAAGCCTTTAAAACTTATTGTCAGTTATCGTAAGGGCATCCCTTTAATCATGTTAATGCTTCTCAGAGATAGACGGGGGTTTTGTCCCTAGAATGGCGAGACCAGGGACTTTGTAAGAGACTGCTTGGTTGGGTGTACGATGCAAAACGTTGGCAGCCACGCCACCCACGTGGCTGCCAAACCCCTTCAGCTGCTATAAACCAAGATTGATTCTGCAGGTGGTCGTCAAACTTACAACAGTTCCTTCAGTGACAGTTCCAAATTCCAATGAAAAAAAGGTGACTAAAGACTGTTTTTCCACCGCATCCCCAAGGTCACATGATCAAAATTCAGACACTTGGCAACTGACTCGTATTTATGGCAGTTGCGGCGTTCTGGAGTCACGTGATGCCCTTTTGCGACGTTCTGAAGTGAAACGTCTTCAAGGAAAAAACGAAGAAAGTCCAGTCAGAACTGAAGAAGCTTCTTGGATGAGAAGCGAAACGTCTTCAAGGAAAAAACAAAGAAAATCCAGTCAGAACTGAAGAAGCTTCTTGGATGAGAAGCGAAACGTCTTCAAGGAAAAACGAAGAAAGTCCAGTCAGAACTGAAGAAGCTTCTTGGATGAGAAGCGAAAAACGAAGAAAGTCCAGTCAGAACTGAAGAAGCTTCTTGGATGAGAAGCGAAACCTCTTCAAGGAAAAACGAAGAAAGTCCAGTCAGAACTGAAGAAGCTTCTTGGATGAGAAGCGAAACGTCTTCAAGGAAAAACGAAGAAAGTCCAGTCAGAACTGAAGAAGCTTCTTGGATGAAAAGCGAAACATCTTCAAGGAAAAAACGAAGAAAGTCCAGTCAGAACTGAAGAAGCTTCTTGGATGAGAAGCGAAACGTCTTCAAGGAAAAAAACGAAGTCCAGTCAGAACTGAAGAAGCTTCTTGGATGAGAAGCGAAACGTCTTCAAGGAAAAAACGAAGAAAGTCCAGTCAGAACTGAAGAAGCTTCTT
>NW_015389612.1:101346-151713 GCF_001527695.2 Protobothrops mucrosquamatus
AGATTCTGCCTATTGTCTGTAAGCAAGAACTGAATCCTGGCCTTGATTTTTTTTTTTAACATCGTTCTTAGGCTTAGCCCGACACCTGCTGTCCACTGTCCATGTCCTCTGGGAAAAGACCCAGGACAGACCCATTCTTCCACCTTTTCTTTTCCAGAGAGAAAGTCTACTCTGTCGGTAAATCCATGTGTGAACGATTAAGAGACCTTATCCCCAGGCAAATGTTTGAAATAGCTATCCAGGCAGCTCTCGGAAACAAAATAATTGCCAGAGAAACGTAAGTCGATATGCTTAACTTGGTTTTAAAAGATAACTGCATAGCTTTCTTTTCTTTTTCAATTCTCTTCGGAATTTTTTTTTTAGTGACTACTTATGCTCAGCTTACAACAGTTCGCTTAGTGGCCGTTCAGAGTTACAACAGCACGAAAAAAAAAAAGTGACTTACGAGCATTATAACACTTCAGATCCAGGCTCTTAATATTAATATCATCTGAATATTAACATGGAATTTAGTCCTTAGTCACGGAGATTCATTAGGAGGGAATAGGTGGCATGGAGGACTGGGTTTCCATAATAGCTGAAATGATGCAATTTGCAGTTTATGAACTATTTGGCGAGCATCCGCAAAAGGAATAAAAATTAAAATACGTAAAACATTTGAAATGAAAGAAGGGAGATTCTCTTGACAGGCAGGGTGTTTACATTACATGAGCTGATCACAGCAGATGTCAAAATTCTCCCTGATAAAAGTGTTCTTTTTGATATATGAAAAATAGGCTGATTATATTATATATAACATATCCAGTTATATGAGCACCTAGAGGTGGAACTCTCGCCTCACAATCTGTGGGTTCGGTCCTAGGTAACGGCAGTTATTTCTCTCTCTGGGCACAATGAATAATTGTCTACTGTGAACTTCGCATAGGTGTCAGGAAGGGTAGCCAGCCAGTAAACACTCAGCTCCATTCAGTCATCCTAACTCCACCCCAATGCAAGGGATTACAGCAGTGGTTCTCAACCTGTGGGTCGGGACCCCATTTGGGGTCGATCGACCATTTCACGGGGGTCGCCAAGCAAGGCTGTCCGCCATTTTTTTTGTCCGCCATTTTTTCCCCTTTTCCGGCGGGTGCCTTACCTCCCTTGAGCTGGGCCAGCTGGTGGTCGGCCTGCTCTGTCTCTGCCGCTTGCCAGCTATGCCTTGGCCGGCGCAGGGGGCGGAACCACGCATGCGCGGCACTCCCGGGCAGGGAAAGTCCTCGACTTACGACTGGTTGGGTAGTCCTCGACTTACGACCGGTTTAGTCCTCGACTTACGACCGGTTGGGGTCACGGCATTAAAAAGGTTGAGAACCACTGGATTACAGGGTGGTTAAAAGAAAAAAATATATATCCAATATTGCATTCCAGTAACTTGAAAACGGAAACTTTATTTAAATAAATTAGAAAACAAGACTAAAGATTAACTCTTAAGTAGCTGCTCAGTGTCAAAGGACATTATTGATTTGATTTGATTTCTTAGACCTGCTGATTGCAAAGGCAGCATAGGGGTTTAAAAGCACATAATTAGCGATTACTTGCTGCTTCAGAACTTCAAATTATGGAACACCCTTAGTATTATCCCTCTAAAATGCAACTCGGTTCCCTTTATTTTCCAGGATAAAACCTTTTAGGAAAGATGTTCTGGCAAAATGTGTAAGTATCTTTTTTTCCCCTGTCTATAGAGTTTAGTATTTTGTTTTTTAAAAAATCTTCTTAATGTAAATTAGCCACATTTTTTTTTAATAAGATTTAATCCACTTCATTTAAAGTTTGAGCCTGGGTTTAAATTCACCTGGAGTGTTTGATATAATTCCCATGGTTTTTTAACTTAACTTGTTATTATTTAGGATAATAGCAATGCAGAAAAAAAAAGTATCCACGTGGACTGGTAGTGTTCTGATTGCTATTATGAGTTATTAATCTGGAGTGAGGGGTCCCTGGTGGTCTCTCAGCTTGTTTCCTTGCAGACGTTTCATTACCAAACTAGGTGGTATCATCAGTGTTAGAAGGGAGTAGGGTGTGTGGAGAGAAGGACAAGGGGGAGGATGAAAGGATTGGGAAGTCCTTGGTGCTCTGAGTTTGTTTTCTTGCAGACGTTTCATTACCCAACTAGGTAACATCATCAAAGCTAGAAAGGAGGGGGATTTGCAGAGAGGAGGAGGACTGGGGGTCCCTGGTGCTCTCTGTGCTTGGTTGTTTCCTTGCAGACGTTTCATGACCCAACTAGGTAACATCACCAGTGCTAGATTGTACCTAGTTTGGGTAATGAAACGTATGCAAGAAAATAACCAAGCTCAGAGAGCACCAAGGACCCCTCATCCCTGAGCTACAAATATTCTCCTTTATAGGTATTATTAATAACAGAATCACAGAGTTGGAAGGGACCTTGGAGGTCATCTAGTCCAACCCCCTGCTCAGGCAGGAAGCCCAACACCATTTCAGACAAGTGGGCGTCCAGTCTCTTCTTTAAAACTTCTAATATTGGAATGGAGCACCCACAGCGTCTGGAAGGAAGCCGTTGCACTTATTCCACTGATCATCTGAAAACATTATTATATTATTATTATTATTATTATTATTATTATTATTATTATTATTATTATTATTATTATTATATCTTTTATTCATTAAACGTGAACCTCAGTCAACTGAACATTCAAATTGGCTGGCGCTGATGGTTGACACGGGTTGCTACCAGCATCCTAGGTGTCAACCAGGTTCCTCCTTAAAATTATTATTATTGTTATTGTTATTATTATTAACAGTACGGAGGCGATATTACCAGGAAAATGAAACTTTTGAAGAGGCAAGCCGAAGGGAAGAAGAAGATGAGGAGAATTGGGAACGTGGAGGTGCCAAAGGACGCGTTCATCAAAGTTCTCAAGAAGCAGCTCGACAAATAGACGTTGGGCTTCTTGATGACCCGTTGACCCAGCTGTTTAAAAACTGGATATTATCCTGAACTTGATCTCATCTATCCGTGTATAGATTTGACACCATCCTACTGCAGTTGTTCAATAAAGCACCAAAGCTGAGGACCTAAAAGTCTGAAATATAGTTTTAAGCATCCGAGAGCCTGACCGCCAACGTTTGATGCCATTTCTTAGAATTGTGCCTTTTGAGATCCCGGTACGTCTTTTCCCATAATTCGACTGCAATCTAGGTCTTGACATTTGCAAGCTCTTGACTACGCTAGGTAAATAAACCGGGTGTGCAGATACCGGTATCCTCGACTTAACGACCACAGTCGAGCCCAAAGTTTCCGTTGCTAAGTGAGACGTGGGGTGTATGATCCTTTGACGTGTTTCAGTGCCGTTGTAACTTGGAACGGTCAAGAAATAAACTGTTGTTAAGTCGAGGATATTGGATCTTCGGCGTGAGCTTGCTTAGTCTGTGTTTTTCAAAACTATTTCAATCTTGGTGTGGAGTATAAATTGACTTTTGATCCATTAGGATGCGGTTTGTAGGTATAAATTTAAGAATCTGCAGCGACCACATACTGGAACTAAAGTTTATTTTCCCAGGGCAGGGAAAAAAAATACAAGACAAGTGTTTTTCAAATGTGGCCATATCTTAAAGAGGCCAAGTGGTTTCAATCATGGCAACTTTTAAGATGTGTGGACTTCAACTCCCAGAATTCCCCAGCCAGCCAAGTTGGAAGTCCACACATTTTAAACTTTGCCAAGGTTGAAAATCACTGGTTTAAACAATGGCAGAGCTTCAGGGTTAGGGCTGTGAAAGGAGGAATGATGGTATTATTCAGAGAGATTTCTTGCTGCTTTCTCCACTCTTTCATTCCCACAACATTTTGAAAAACTGGGTGGAAAGTATCAAGAATAGACTTTGACGCCATGCTCTTGGGAGGCTGAACCCTGAGCAGTTTCCTTAGCTTTATCTCAAAATGCGAGAAACCAAATCCAGAAAACCCCCATCACAGTGGAGAAAGGGAGTCCGTTGCTTTGTGAAAGAAGTAATACAGCACACACACACCCCTTCCTCCTTCCCCTCAGGAGAGTTCCCAGTTCTCTTTCGATCCACAAGACGCTTGAAAAATGCAGGGCCACCACAGAAGACAGCAATATGCCTCTTTACTTCAGCTAAACTCAACACGAGTGCGGCTTAGGAGATTATAACAGTTGCATTGGCATTCAAAACAGACAAGACTCCATTGCCCGTTTCCAGCAAGACTAACCATGTAAAGCCGCCTAAATGATCCAATTCCCCCACCCTTCAAATGAGGGTTACAGCAGAAATAAATATACATTTAAGATGTATTTAAGAGGAAGGAATGAAGGATGGAGAAGAGAAAAAGAAAAAGAAAGAAAGAAAAAGAAAGAAAGAAAAAGAAAGAAAGAAAGAGAAAGAAACAAAAGGAAGGAAAGAAAGGAAGAAAAAGGAAGGAAGGAAGGAAAGAAAGAAAAAGGAAAGGAAAAGAGTAAAAAAAGAAAGGAAGGAAGCAGAGAAAAAGAACGAAGAAGGGAAGGAGGAAGGGGAAAAAAGGAAGCAAGGAAAGAAAAAAGAAAAGGAAGGAAGGAGAAAAAGGAAAGAAGGAAAAGAGTAAAAAAAGAAAGGAAGGAAGCAGAGAAAAAGAACAAAGAAGGGAAGGAGGAAAAGAAGCAAGGAAGGAAAGAAAAAAGAAAAGGAAAGAAGGAAGGAGTAACAGAGTCATGGCCATGGATTATGAACACCTGGTTGTAAAAGGTCTGCTTCTCCGTTACACTTAATGTCGAAGAGGCCAAGATCTAAAGCAAGTGTTTCTCAACCTTGACAATTTTAAGGCATGTGGACTTCAACTCCCAGAATTCCACAGCCAGCAATGCTGGCTGTGGAATTCTGGGAGTTGAAGTCCACATGCCTTAAAATTGTCAAGGTTGAGAAACACTGATCTAAAGCAACAAAGAAGTATTTATATGCAAGCCACAGAGCCAGGAGTGTCTGCAGGGTGCGATCGGGAAAAAACCACGATGGCCTGAACCCGGTTCTCAAAGTCCTTCACGCGTCATAAAAAAAGATGGAACTGAAATCGCACCGGTGGAATCTTTTTCTAACGCATCCTCCAGAGACCCCCCCTGCCAGAACATTTACTCTCCCCCCTGGAAAAGCTCGTCTTGAGTTTTATCCTCTTTTTCCTGAATTTTTCCCTAGTTTCACACGATGTAATAACGTGCAAGAAGCAAAACAGGTCTGGGGGGGGGGGGGAAACAGACGAAAAGAGGGCTTGTGACAGCACGGAGAGGAATGTACGCGCGCATTTGGACCGCCAGGATAAACGTTACCACAAGCCCCGGCCGGGTTTATAAAGAAGCTGAAGTTTTAGCCAGTTTTTTCGCAATGGGGCCTAGCAGTCTGCTCCCCCCAAAACACACTGCCAGGGTCCCGTCCCCACCCCACCCCAGCCCGCCCAGTGGCTCCAGCGTGGTTCCGTCCTTCAATTTTGCTCTTTCATACTACGCAGAGGCTCCACGAGTTTGTTGTGCACGTGCATTAAACCTTGAAGATTAAAAAAATAAATCTTGTTATTACTCGTATTACTAGTTAACGTTATGCCGTTCCTACGGCAGGCAGTCAATCTGGAAGGGACCTTGGAGGTCTTCTAGTCCAGCCCCCTGCTCAGGCAGGAAACCCTATACCATTTCAGACAAATGGCGGTCCAATCTCTTCTTAAAAACTTCCAGTGATGGAGCACCCACAACCTCTGTTGGCAAGGCGTTCCACTGGTTAATTGTTCTCACTGTTAAGAAGTTTCTCCTTAATTCCAGGTAGCTTCTCTCCTTGGTTAGTTTATAATAATAATAATAATAATAATAATAGTAGTAGTAGTAGTAGTAGTAATAATAGTAGTAGTAGTAGTAGTAATAATAAAGTTGGAAGGGACCTTGGAGGTCATCTAGTCCAACCCCCTGCTCAGGCAGGAAACCCTATACCGTTTCGGACAAATGGCTGTCCAGTCTCTTCTTAAAAACTTCCAGTTTCTATCCGTTGTTTCTTGTCCTGCCTTCTGGTGCTTTGGAAAATAAGTTGACCCCCCTCCTCTTCTTTGTGGCAGCCCCTCAGATACTGGAATACTGCTATCGTGTCGCCCCTGGTCCTTCTTTTCTCTAGACTGGCTATACCCAAATCCTGCAACCATTCCTCATATGATGACACTCACCTTTAAAATACTTCACCGTTTTAACTCTGAGTTCTAAAGTGGCATCTTCGTCACACACAAAAATTGTATGGGGATGTTGCTGGAAGGCAGAAACCGTCCACATATGGTTGACGCCTTCTTCGATGGCCTTGTATAAGGCGAAGGCTTTGTGTGCGCCCGTGATCAGAATCATAACCTGGAAGACAAGCATGGATGGATGCAGAATCAAGCAAGCTAGGAAAGCAGCAATCCCTAATTGCAACAGACGATACTAAGCTAAGGTGTCCAATCTTGGTTCTTTTGGACTTCAACTCCCAGAATTCCCCAGCCAGCCATCTTGCGTTGAAATCCACCAGTTGCCAAAGTTGGATGCCCCTGGTTTATACTGTTATTAATTGCTCTGAATTGGGAGACTAACCATAAGTCATAAAGGGGGCTGTAGTTCCCCACCTCTGCCTTAGAACCTGGGTCTTACATATTAAAATGGCCGGCTCAGGAATTCTGGGAGTTGAAGTCCACAAGCCATACAAGGGTCTGTAGTTCCCCATCTCTGCCTTAGAACCTGAGTCTTACCTATTAAAATGGCTGCCTCAAGAATTCTGGGAGTTGAAGTCCACAAGTCATAAAGGGGGCCGTAGTTCTCCACCTCTGCCTTAGAACCTGAATCTTACCTATTAAAATGGCTGCCTCAAGAATTCTGGGAGTTGAAGTCCACAAGTCATAAAGGGGGTCGTAGTTCCCCACCTCTGCCTTAGAACCTGAATCTTACCTATTAAAATGGCTGCCTCAAGAATTCTGGGAGTTGAAGTCCACAAGTCATAAAGGGGCCGTAGTTCCCCACCTCTGCCTTAGAACCTGGGTCTTACATATTAAAATGGCCGGCTCAGGAATTCTGGGAGTTGAAGTCCACAAGCCATAAAAGGGGTCATAGTTCCCCACCTCTGCCTTAGAACCTGAATCTTACCTATTAAAATGGCTGCCTCAGGAATTCTGGGAGTTGAAGTCCACAAGCCATAAAAGGGGTCGTAGTTCCCCGCCTCTGCCATGGAGATTTAGTCATGGACATTTGTAGTGCGCTAATTCTAAAGGCCGTGACTTATATATACAGCACTCCAGTTTTCAGATACATTTTAAAAAATGCAAATATAAAGACGGATGTTCTGACCTCCCTGGCATCCATGACTGTTCCCACGCCAACGGTTAAGGCCATAGTTGGAACCTTAGATAAATCACCATCGAAGTATTTCGCATTCGCCAGAATGGTATCCATGGCGAGAGTTTTCAATCTGGTTCTTGACACCAAACTGGATCCCGGTTCGTTGAAAGCGATATGACCGTCAGGGCCAATGCCTTGGAAAGACCACAAATGACAAAAGCGGTGTGGGCGAGGCACGCTTGGCCAGGAACACTCGACTTACGTCCACAGTTGAGCTCAAAGTTTAGGCTGAGACGTTTGTGAAGTGAGTTTTGCCCCATTTTGCGACTTTTCTTGCCAGAGTTGTTAAGATAGTAACCCGGTTGTTAAGTGAGTTTGGCTTCCCCCATTGACTTTGCTTGTCAGAAGGTCGCAAAAGAGGATCACGTGACCCCCCCTGGGGACACTGCCTCCGTCATGAGTGTGAGTCAGTTGGCGAAGCATTTGGAATTTTGATCACGAGACCCTGGGGATGTCACAAAAGTCCTAAGTGTGAAAAACGATCCTAAGTCGGTTTTTTCAGTGCCGTTGTAACTTTGAACGGTCACTAAATGAACTGTTGTAAGCCGAGGACGCCCTGAACAACCAACCTCTATGGAAAGGGAAACAAACACCCAACTAGTAGGCATCTGTAAGGACCGTCTGCAAAGAATCCCAAGGAGTGCTTCAGGGCCTGAATCAAAATACCGTTTGTTAGCAATTTTGTGGGGTTGTGCCAGACTTTACACCCAGGTCGCAAAATCTGGAACACAAACACGGCACCCGTCTGCCGCTCTTTAAAGCAGCCGTGTCTTTTTCTGCTAAGGGCAGCTTCACGATTCCTAAGAAAAGACAACAGTTGCCATAAACATTTGCAGACAGACGCTAGAGTTGGGCACTTACGTGCTCTTGAAGCACTGCTGGAGATCAACAGGGAAGCACTGCACATTAATCCGTGGAATTAAAACTCCGTAGACTTTTAGGGAGAATTCACCCTGTCTTCCATTGCAGCCTGCTGAAACCTTTTTGGGGTTCTACTTTAAGACCCTCCCCCTAAGAAGGCACCCGGACCCTTCGTGGTGGCGGGTCAGACCCACTATGAAGTAAAGCGTATTCTTGATTCTAGAATTTTTAAAAGGGAAATTGCAGTACTTAGTACGATGGAAGGGATATTCGTTGTCTGAAGCCACTTGGGTAAAAGTCTAGCGATGTGAAAGCTGACAGACTCATTAAAAGTTTCTAGAAGAAACACCCTAACAAACCGAGAGACAGTCCCTAACATATGCTTTTGTTTACGATGCAGGATCTGTCCTTTTTGGACAGAGTTGGAGATGCAACCATTTTTTTCTTATGTTTTGCTTTTAGAGTTAGAGCTAGAGTTAGATGATGCTGGGGGAAAGAATCTGCATGAGAGTTTAGCTACACATAACAATACTGGACCTAGTGTGAGAACCAAGGTGATTGAAATAAGAGATGATAAGAATTGGCGGGCTGGAGAACTGGAGGGGAAGCCTGCATTTCAAACTAATTGGAGAATGTGATTTATGACTGTTAATTGGAGAAGGGAATTGTGTTTTGATACTATGTGCTCATCCCCTCACCCATTGATCAAGCGTCTGAGAAGCGGAGGGTACAGTATTCACAAAGTGCCTGGCCTCTTTCTTTGAGAACAAATAGTTTCAATAGCTGTTAGGAATAATTCAAAATTACTAGGGGAAAAACAGGCTAGAATACAGGAGTAAGCAGTGTGGCAACGGAAAAATGAAAACAGGCAGTTCTCAACTTACGACAGTTCAAAGGCCCTGAAAAAGGTGACTTTTGACCATTTTTCACCCTTATGTTCACAGCAGCATCACCACGGTCACGTGATCCAAATTCAGACGCTTGGCAACTGACTTGTTTTTATGACGGTACCCGTGTCCCGGGCTCATTTGATCCCCTTTTGCCACTTTCTGACAAGCAAAGCCAAGGGGGGGGATCCAGATTCATTTTACAACCGTGCTACTAACTTAAAAGCTGCAGAGATTCGCTTAACGACTCTGGCAAAAAAGGTCGTAAAATGGGGCAAAACTCAAAACAAATGTCTCACGTGGCAACATAAATTTGCGGCTGAAGTCCCGGACTACCTGTATCATTTTATTCCTCTAAGCAACGATACTTCAATAGTACCTTGTACTAATTGGATTACTCACTGATGGTTTCAGTTTTTTGCTTAAGCTCACCTCCAACAAACAGTTCGATTCCTCCAGCTTCTTCTATCTTCTTTTCAAAGGCGTCGCACTCTGCTTTTAGATCCGGTGCGTTCCCATCGAGAATATGGGCATTGTTTGGATCTATATCAATATGCTTAAAAAAATTGTTCCACATGTAAGAATGATAGCTCTCCGGGTGATTCCTCGGAAGGCCTGGAACCAAAGCAGAGCTGTTTAATTAGTGGATCTCAAGGAAAATTGAAATGGATAGGGAAGGTGTACCGAAGCATGCAACTCTATCCGAGGTTGCGTTAACACTGCAAATCTGAGCCCCCGTCACCAACACAGGTGTGCTTAAAAAAAAAAAAAGGCAAACTTACCTACGTATTCATCAATATTGAATGTCTTCACATATTTAAAAGAGAGATCCCCTCTTTTGTGATAGTCTATCAGCTTCTGGTAGCATCCCAAAGGCGTGCTTCCTGCATCAAGCAAACGTTTCGTTATCCCGGGGCGCTAAGAAAAATACCTTTCACTGGAATTGCAAAAGATGAGAGGGGATCACAAGTCCAGTTATGATTATATCATGAGCCCTGGTTAGGGGCAGGGGTTAGAAGGCAGGATTGCGGGCTGACTCTGCCCACTGACAGCAGTTTGATCCTGACCGGCTGACTCAGCCTTCCGTCCTTCCGAGGTCGGTAAAATGACCCAGATTGTTGGGGGGAGGCAAAAGGCTGACTCTATAAACTGCTTAGAGAGGGCTGTAAAGCCCTGTGAGACAGTATATAAGTCTAGGTGCTATTGCTATTTCGATTGCTATCTATCTATCTATCTATCTATCTATCTATCTATCTATCTATCTATCATCTATCTACCTATCATCTACCTATCATCTATCTACCTATCATCCATCTATCATCTATCTATCTATCTATCTATCTATCTACCTATCTATCTATCTATCTATCTATCTATCTACCTATCTATCTATCTATCTACCTATCATCTATCTACCTATCATCCATCTATCTATCTACCTATCATCCATCTATCTATCTATCTATCTATCTATCTATCTATCTATCTACCTACCTACCTACCTACCTACCTACCTACCTAGTCTAGCTATCTCTAACTATCTATCTATCATCACTATCCTATCTATCTATCTATCTATCTATCTATCTATCTATCTATCTACCTATCATCTATCTACCTATCATCTATCTATCTATCTATCTATCTATCTATCTATCTATCTATCTATCTATCTATCTATCTATCTACCTACCTACCTATCTAGTCTAGCTATCTCTATCTATCTATCATCACTATCCTATCTATCTATCTATCTATCGATCTATCTATCATCACTATCCTATCCTATCCTATCCTACCCACCCACCCACCCACCCATCTATCTATCTATCTATCATCTATCTATCATCTATCTACCTATCATCTACCTATCATCTATCTACCTATCATCCATTTATCTATCTATCTATCTATCTATCTGTCTGTCTGTCTATCTATCTATCTATCTATCTATCTATCATCTATCTATCTATCTATCTACCATCTATCTACCTATCATCCATCTATCTATCTACCTATCATCTATCTATCTATCTCTCTATCTCTCTATCTCTCTATCTATCTATCATCTATCTCAATCTCTCTCTCTCTATCTTATCTATCTATCTATCTATCTATCATCTATCTCAATCTCTCTCTCTCTCTCTCTCTATCTATCTATCATCTATCTACCTATCATCTATCTATCTATCTACCTACCTACCTATCTAGTCTAGCTATCTCTATCTATCTATCTATCATCACTATCCTATCTATCTATCTATCTATCTATCTATCTATCTATCTATCTATCATCACTATCCTATCCTATCCTATCCTATCCTATCCTATCCTACCCACCCACCCACCCACCCACCCACCCATCTATCTATCTATCTATCTATCTATCTATCTATCTATCTATCTATCTATCTATCTATCTATCTATCTATCTATCTATCCATCCATCTTTATCTGTAGTGGCACAGGGGTAGAATGCAGTATTGCAGGCTGACTCTGCCCTCAGCCAGGAAGTTCGATCCTGACCTGCTCAAGATTGCCTCAGCCTTCCGAGTTTGGTAAAATGAGGACCCAGATTGTTGGGGGCAAGATGCTGACTCTCTAAACTGCTTAGAGAGGGCTGTAAGTCTAGGACAGTGCTATTGTTATTTTGATTGCTATCTATCTATCATCTATCCATCTATCTACCTATCTACCTACCTACCTACCTATCATCTATCTATCTACCTATCCATCCATCTTTAGCCGTGGTGGCTAAAGTTACAACGGTATTGAAAATTAAGTGGAAGAGAGAGGGGGAGGGAATGAGGGAGGGGGAGAGAGGGAGGGAGGGGGAATTAGGGAGAGGGAGGAACGAAGAAAGAGAGAGAGGGAATTAGGGAGAGGGAGAGAGGGAGGAACAGAGAAAGAGAGGGAGAGAGGGAGGGAGAGGGAATTAGAGAGAGGGAGAGAGAGGGAGGAATGGAGAAAGAGAGAGGGAGAGGGAGGGGAGGGAGGGAGAGAGACAGAAGAAAATTATGTTTATGTTTATGTTTATTTAGATTTGTATACCGCCCTATCTCCCTTACGGGACTCAGGGCGGTGAACAGGCGATAATAAAAATCACAATAAATATCTATTCTAAAATTAATTACCTGTCGGTAAGCCAAGGGTGAAATATCGGTTTTGGTTAGGCTTGAACTGGACGATGCGGTTACAGATGTACTTTGCCGTCCATTCGCTCGCCAAATCGTAATTTTCTAGGATTACCAGCCTCATCCTAGGGCGAAACGGCTCCCGCAAAGCAACACGCAACCGAAGCTGTGGGAGAAGCCGAGCAGATGGTGATTCCAGCAAGCCCCGTTTAGCCCAGACCGCGCTCAGCGTGTCCTTCTCAGCAACACAATCTTCAGGCCTTGAGTGTGGCTGTCCTTGACAATTCCAGAAAATGTTTTTGAATGCCAGCGCAGGGGTAACACAACGATTCTGCAAGTTCCTACAGGCCCTCCTCCACCTTGGCAACACTTTTCTGAACACCCTCGATAAAGAACATCATACAGGTGGTCCTCAGCTTACGACCACAACGGATTGACCCCCAAAATTTACGAGACATTTAATAAGTGAATTCTGCCCCATTTCACAACCTTTCTTCCCACGGTCGTTAAGCGAATCGCTGCAGTTCAGTTAGTTAACACGGTTGTTAAGTGAATCTGGCTTTGCCGGTCGCAAAAGGGGATCACGTGACAACCCCCCCCGGGACACCGCCGCCCCCCGTCATAACTATGAGTCAGTTGATCACGTGACCATGGGGAGGCCGCGACGGTCGTTAAGTGTGAAAAACGGTCACGAGTCGCTTTTTTTTAAAAGTGCCTTTGTAATTCTGAACTGTCACTAAATAAACTGTTACAAGTCGAGGACCATCTTGTTTAGACAAGATTATAGCAATGGAGCAATAAGTTCTCTAACGTGGCACCCTCAGAATGTAAAGGGCCCAATTTCCAAAACGTGCAACAGGACTTTAGAGCGTGAAGTCTGTTACATCAGAAGACAACTTAACTGAGGAGAACCAGATAAATCTCCTAAATTGTGAAACTAGGCATTTGGATGTTACTTTTTTTTTTTCTAGAACAAAACAGAAGTTTCCTATGGATGAGGCGTGAATTTCCTTCCTCTTTTTAAAGTTCAGCAATAAATAGCAGGTTTAAAATGCTGCAGCGTCTGTGTGGGTGTGTGGGTATATGAAGAATGGTGATTTTTGAGAGCTGAATGCAATGAAATTTCATTTTAATGTATGCTGGTTAGGGTACATTTAAAGTGACAATAAAGCTTTTGTTCTATTCTATTTCTAATTCTACTCTATTTCTAACTCTATTCTGTTCTTCATTTCTTCTATTCCATTCTATTCTACAGTATTCTAATATTCTATTCTAATTCTATTCTATTCCATTCCATAGTATTCTAATATTCTATTCTATTCCTTTCCATTTCATTCCATTCCACAGTATTCTAATATTCTATTCTATTCTATTCCATTCCATTCCACAGTATTCTATTCTATTCTATTCTGTTCCATTTTATTCCATTCCATTCCATTCCATTCCACAGTATTCTATTCTATTCTATTCCATTCCACAGTATTCTAATATTCTATTCTATTCTATTCCTTTCCATTTCATTCCATTCCACAGTATTCTAATATTCTATTCTATTCTATTCCATTTCATTTCATTCCATTCCACAGTATTCTAATATTCTATTCTATTCTATTCTATTCTATTCCTTTCCATTTCATTCCACAGTATTTTAATATTCTATTCTATTCTATTCTATTCCATTCTACAGTATTCTATTCTATTCTATTCTATTCTATTCTATTCTATTCCTTTCCTTTCAATTTCATTCCATTCCACAGTATTCTAATATTCTATTCTATTCTATTCTATTCCTTTCCATTTCATTCCATTCTACAGTATTCTAATATTCTATTCTATTCTATTCTATATTCCATTCCATTCTACAGTATTCTAATTTTCTATTCTGTTGTATTCCTCAGTAACAAAATAGAAACATACCAGAAGGGATACAGTGTTCAAACTAAGTTCTTTTTTTTAAAAACAAAAACACCCTGGATGGCAGTCTACATTAAACATCCGTCAAAAAAACATGGCACCCCTTGCAGGAAAAGGTAATCAAGAAGCAACCCTAGGATGAGAAGCGAAAGGTCTTCAAAGGAAAACCAAGAAGAGTCCAGGCGCCTCCTGAAAAAAAAAGCCCCTTTGCAAAGGATTTCCAGGCTTCCCCACCCACCCACCGCCTGCGTGCAGGATGCTTGCAAAGGCGCCCACCGGGCTTGGCCAGCCCAGCCACGAACTCTTCCCCACCCACCCACCCAAGACAAAAATAAATAAATAAATAAATTTTAAAAAAGCCCCACCGCCTGTCGGAGCTCACCTGGCGCTGGGAGCTGCCCGGGGATCTTGCAAGGGAGGGCGGGGCCAAGGCTTCCGGGATGAGCCCCGCCCACTTTGGCTCCCGCGGCCGGGATCCGAGCGAAAGGGCGGCGCTCCGCGAGGGAGGGAGGGAGAGAAGGAGAGCCGAAGAAGCCACCGCGCGTGCGCAGTGACAGGGGGGGCAGTGGGAGGCTGCGGGAGTGTTTGCCTTGGAAGGAAGGAAGGAAGGAAGGAAGGAAGGAAAGAGGGAGAGGGAAGGAAGGAAGGAATGAAGGAAGAGTATGAAAGAGAGGGAAGGAAGGAAGAAAGGAAGGAAAGAAAAGAAAGAAGAGTATGAAAGAGGGAAAGGGAAGAAAGAAAGAAAGAAAGAAAGAAAGAAAGAAAGAAAGAAAGAAAGAAAGAAAGAAAGAAAGAAAGAAGAGAATGAAAGGGTGAGGGAAGGAATGAAGGAAGAGTATGAAAGAGGGAAGGAAGGAAGAAAGGAAGGAAAGGAAAGAAGAGTAAGAAAGAGGGAAAGGGAAGAAAGAAAGAAAGAAAGAAAGAAAGAAAGAAAATAAATAGAGGAAGGAGAAGGATGCAGGGAAGTAAGGGAGGAAATGGGAATGAGAAAGAAGAAAAAGACAGGAAGGAGGAAAAACAAAAGGAGGAAGGGAAAGATAGGAAGAGAAAGAAGGAAAAGGTAGGGAGGAGGAAAAATGGAAGGGAGAAAAAGAGGTGAAGGAAAAGTTAGTTAGGGAGGGAGGGAGGGAGGGAGGGAGGAAAAGATAGGAAGGAGGAACAATAGAAGGAAGGAAGGAAAAGAAGAGAAAGAAGGAAAAGGTAGGAAGGAGAAAAAAATAGAAGGAAGGAAGAAAAAGATAGGAAGAAAGAAGGAAAAGGTTGGAAGGAGAAAAAATGGAAGGAAAATAAATGAAGGAAGAAAATAAGACAGGAAAGAAGGGAGAAAGGAAGAGAAGGATGGATGGATGGATGATAGAGAGATAGATAGGATAGACAAAGGGAGGAAGAAAATTTGCCTATGCAATAAAGGTACCCATAAAAATTTGTATCCATGTAAGCTATCGGTAATACCAATTAGGTCCTCCTCCATGTAATTTCTTCACACAAGACCAAAAGATTTACCAATGATTCTAACACATTCTATTAAAAGAGCATCTCTAATGCTACTGGTTGCCTCCTTAGTTTGAACGGCTAATTGTTTCTTATTTATTCAAGTATCTGATAATTCACATCCTTTGTTAAATCTGGGATTCAGGGGGAAACCATGTTATTAGCTAAAGGAATACCTGAAAGATGGCTAGCCTTGAAGGCACACAACTACGTACCGGTAGTTGTAACCATATCAATGGCTGCTAGAAGAATTATTTTTTTTTCTTAAATTTTGTAGATTTTTGCCAGACAGGTTACGAATCCAACTAGATAAACAAAAAAAAAGTTCATAAAGGATCAGTATTAAATCTAGATTTACCTGGACTGGGTTTTGTTGCTTCATTTCATCAGTTTGAATGAGATATTGACCTACCGTACGTGTCTGATTTCCAAATCTTATTTTAGTTTGATTGACTTCATGTTTAACATCTTTTTTTTATATATTCACAAAAATGCAAATAGCCCGGGAAACCAAAAAGATGCCTAATTTTCATCAACCCTTTTTTGACTCTGATTTAGTTTTATCATCTTAAGCCTTTCTCTCTCTTTTTCCATTTTACGATGCTAGAAATTGAAAATAAAGAGATAAACATCTTAAAATCCATTAATAAATAACCTTGCAGTCTTTTCTGAGTCTATGATAAATGCATTGCAGGGAGTCCTCAACTTACAACTGTTCGCTCAGTGACTGTTCAAAGTTACGACGGCACTAAAAAAAATGACTTACAGCCGTTTTTCACATTTTACGACCGTTGCAGCATCCCCAGGCTTGACAGAACTGACTCACATTTACGACGGCTGCTGTGTGAGAACAACTTTTGCAATAGTAGGTTGATGTAATGTTTACTAATATATATAAGTAAAATATAAACTGATTAAAAAAGAATGTTATATCTAGATACTATGACAGATAAAAAGTATAGTATTTTTATAATGCATGACATAAAATATTGGGATGATGTACCTAAATGGGAAAATTTAGACCGTTAGATGACTAATATGAAGAATTGGATTGCATATAAGGGAATTTAAGCGAACAAAAATTATAAAAATAGGATGTATGCTGAACTAATGAGATGATGGTTATGAGAATAATATAAGCTGGAAAAAAATGTTATATAGAGAGATTATTATTATTTGTATAAATACAAAAAATGCTTATACCTAATCATTTATATATTGAAAATATTAAGAATTAAATTTTGGCTAAGGTTGAAGAAGGAGAATACAAATGGGAGAAGGGAAGATCAAAGAAACGTATCATTAATGAATATATTAATTATGGAATTATTAAATTTAATCATTATTGTTAATTCTTTTTTTTCTTGTTAAAATACAAACCAAGATAACACGCTGTAGACCAGGCACTGGAGACTGTTATGGTTAAAAACCAATAAAATATATTAAAAAAAAATACTTTTGCAACCTTCTGGCAAGCAAAGTCAAGAGGGAAGACCTGATTCCCTTAACGACGGGGTTACTAATTTAACAACTGCAGGCGAGAAAGGTCGTAAAATGGGGCCAAACTCATTGAACCATTGTCTCACTTAGCAACAGAAATGTTGGGCTCAATTGGGGTCGTACGCCGAGGACCGCCTGTACTGCCTACCATGCAGGCTGCCACCTGCCAATCAGGGTTGCTGTGATTAATCGCGGGCTAGATTTCGTGGTTTGAATTTCCTCCCAAATGTTATCCTGGTTTATTGCCCCTTTTGCCTGCCTTCGTCCATCTTTGGCTGGTCCAGGGCGAGCTCGCCTTGCAAACTCCGCCGCCGGCAGGGGGCGAGCGTGAGGCGGCCGGCAAGGGGCGGCTCTTCCCGTGGTTATATTTCCGGGGATGGGGGGGGGGTTGTCGCAGGAACCGGAAGTTCACCGCCGCAGCCAGCGAGAGTCGCCGCGCTAGAGCGGCCATGCGCTCGGTGAGCTACGTCCGCCGGGTGGCTCTCGACTTCGGCGGCAGCCTCTTCCCGCGCGCCGTCTCCCTGGGCGACGCCGACAACGACGCGGTGGGTCCGGAGGGGGGGGGAGAAGGGAGGAGGGCAAGGAGGGGCCTTGTCCGGGATCTCCATCCTCCGTCTGTCTCTCTCTCTGTGTATATCATGGATCAATATCTCTATCCATCCTCTATCTTTAGATATATATATCAATATCAGTGTCCTCTATCTGTATATATCAGCTATCAATGTCATCTGTCATCTGTGTTTTCGTACACACACACATATCAACTATCAATATCCTCCAAGGTCCCTTCCAACTGTTATTTTATTCTATTCTATATCATCCCTCTGTCTCTATATCTAACTTTATATATCTATCTATATCTCTAAATCTGTCTATATCTATATATGAACTATCAATATCTATATCTGTTATCTATCATCTATTTATCCATCAACATCTGTATTTCTAGAATATATATATGAACTATCAATATCATTCATCTGTCTATATCTTTATATATCTACATCTCTAGAATCTTTCTGTATCAACTATATCATCTGTCTATCATCTATCTTTATATCTATATCTATATATATATATACATACACACACATATACATACATACATCAACTATCAATATCTATCATGTCTATATCTTTTTTTATATATATATGTCTGGTTGAAAAGAACTAAAAAGTTCGAAATGGCTATTCCAGTTCTCCCTTAATTCTTTGTTAGCAATCCAAATTTTGAAATATACATACATACATACATACATACATACATACATACATATATAATCTTCCTATGTATCAACTATATCATCTATCATCTTATCTTTATATATCTATCCATATCTGTATTTCTAGAATCTTTCTATATCAACTACCAATATCATCTTTCTATAGTTTCTAGATCTTTATATATCTGTGTCTTATCTCTAGATCTTTGTATATCAAATATCTATCTTTCATCTGTCTATATCTTTATATAGCTATATCTCTAGAATCTTTCTATATAAGCTATCAATATCTGTTCCATCATCTGTCTATCATCTGTCTTTATATATCTATCAATATCTGTATTTCTAGAATCTATATATATCAACTACCAATAGTTTTCTATCATCTGTTTCTATATCTTTATATATCTATCTGTATCTATATCTCTAGAAGATCTTTCTATGTATATCAACTATCAATATCTTTATATTGTCAATATCTATCTATTGTCTGTATCTATATCTTTATATAGCTATATCTCTAGAATCTATATATATCAACTATCAGTATCTATTTATATAATCTGTCTATCATCTATATCAATATCTGTATTTCTAGAATCTTTATATATCAACTATCAATGTCATCTTTCTATCATCTATATCTTTATATATCAATCATATCTAGAATCTATCAACTGTCAATATATCTGTCTTTATCGTCTATCTTTATATATCTATCAATATCTGTATTTCTAGAATCTTTATATATATATCAACTATCAATATCATCTAAATCTATATCTATTTTATATATGTATCAATATATCCCTAGAATCTTACTATACATATAAATTATCAATATCAGCTATTTCTATCATCTCTCTGTTGGTATCACCTATCTCTGTATCTATTTCCAGCATCCATATTCAGTGTCACATAGTTGGAGATTTGTAATTAAGAAATAATGGGGGGGAGGGGTGAAGAACACTTTTGAATTAAAAACAAAAAAAGAAATTGTATTAACGTTGTTTTTTTTTATCTCTCTCTTTCTCTCCAGCTGAATGAACTAGTGGTAGGGGACACCAATGGAAAGCTGTTTGTATACAAGAATGACGACAGTCAGCCTTGGACTGTGCGTTCCTGTCAAGGAATGGTGAGCAGAAGTGGAATCTACCTTTAATGCTATTTACAATCTGATACTTCCACTTGCAGATTACTCTAAGTAAATGCCCTGCGCTTTTAGTTATTTTTAATCCTTTGCTTCAGCCCAAACGATTCTCGGAGCAGTTTTTCTGAAATTAATTAATAGAGACAGCCTCGGTCCTAAGACCTACAGTTTGAAAGATGTGACAGGGAAGAAAAGAGAGGGGGGGAAAAGGCATTTCTCAAAGCATAACACCACTTCCTAAACGTCAAGAAAACAGAAATATCAGTGCAGGGGGGGGAAAAAAGACTCCGAGGCAGCTAATTTTTCAGCAGGACTGGTTGGAATACCCCGGCTTCGCTCTGCCCCACATGTGTGGCATCCTGATGAAAAAAGATCCTTTGGGAGTTGAAGATATTAGATTGAAGAAGAAGAGTAATGTTTAAAAACCGGAGAGTTCCTTTTGAAGTTATCTCTCTAGGCTCATCTTTACAGTCTTTACCCGGCAATACTCGTTGGTTTTATATTTTGTACCAGCTGTACCCGGCCACGCGTTGCTGTGGCTCAGTCTGGTTAAATGGAAAAGAAAGAAAAGAAGAGAAAGCGCACGTTTCTAATATGTTTCATTTCACAACGCTTGTGGGTATACAGTCTTTTTTGTTGTTCCATTGTCTGTGCATCAATTCCAACGCAATGTCACCCGAAATAATTCAATCAAAATGAAAATAAATCGAAACCTATGAAAAATTCAATTTAACAATGCCATCGGAAACGTTGAAATGGAATCCGTAAAATTGGAAATCGTAAATGGATCGTAAATCGGAAACATTGAAATGGAATGGTAAAACCGTAGCGTGTGTTGCTTTTACGTCCAACAGATGGCACTGTTTTTTTTAAAACATGTTTTTACCTGTCACAGGTGTGGCATCTATATAATAGTAGGTATATAAAAACACGCGCGTATTCGAATGCAACGTTGTGTCGAAATTTCAAAGCAATCGGTGAAGAACTTTCGGAGATTTAAGATGTTGAACAAACGAACATTTTACATTTTTATTTATATAGATAGACTAGCTGTACCCAGCCACGCGTTGCTGTGGCTCAATCTGGTAAAAGCATGTGTTGCTTTTACGTCCAACAGATGGCGCTGTTTTTTAAAAAAAAGCATGTTTTTACCTGTCACAGGTGTGACATCTATATAATAGTAGGCATATAAAAACACGCGCGTATTCGAATGCAACGTTGTGTCAAAATTTCAAAGCAATCGGTGAAGAACTTTTGCAGATTTAAGATGTTGAACAAACGAACATTTACATTTTTATTTATATAGATATAAGAATAAGATAAGATTATTCTATTCTATTCTATTCTATTCTATATATTATTATTCTATTCTATTCTATTCATCTGCTGAAGAGAAACAGCTCCTGGCTAATCTTGGCTGACCTTTATCCTTGCTTCCGTGCTGTTGTTTATTTTGGGGGGACCAGGGAGCGTACCTGCAAATCAAATGAATGCTTTCCTTTTTTTTCAGCTCACCTGTGTTGGCGTTGGAGACATATGCAATAAGAAAAAGGTAACTGCTTTTAAAAAAAAAAGGTCCTCCGAATTATGTGTGTGCGCCCATGTGTCTTTGTGCTATGTAGCAGAGTATCAGACATTTCCAAGCTGTGGGAGAGAACAACGTAAATAATATGCTAATACATCTTTTGATTCCCATTGTTAAAAAGTTGTGGGGTTTTTTTTTGTCAGCCACACCCTGGCCTCCGTTTCAATCATGGTTGCATGTAGCTGGAAGGGTGGCACTTGGGACACCTTGAGGGAATTGTGAAGCTGCTCTGGAAAACTTAAACTTCCCTTGTTCTAGAGAAGGAGAACAAGGGAAGCTAATTTTGACTGATAGCTTCGTTGGAAACGGAGCAGATAATCTCCAGAGGTGTTTCTGGTTGTTAGGTTAAGAGTAAGCCATGCAGAAGCCCAAGCAGAACGAACTGGGCATAATTTCCTTTTTATTATCAGTTTATAATATAAAATGTAAAGATGCAAAAGAAAATAGAAAAATAAGGGAGGGAGAAGGAAGGGGAAAACCTATCTGACTCCCTTTGGTGTGGGTTGAATAAGATAACAACATCAAAACTCAAAACAGCATAAACTAGCCCAGGGGTAGGCAACCTTGGCTCTTTTATGACTCGTGGACTTCAACTCCCAGAATTCCTCAGCCAGCCATGCTGGCTCAGGAATTCTGGGAGTTGAAGTCCACGAATCATAAAAGAGCCAAGGTTGCCTACCCCTGAACTAGCCATTTCTATAACAAAAAACCTATCTAATCAGTAAAACCCCAAATCAAAGTTTCATATATATTTTTTTCCCACCTCAAGCACAAAGTCCAGAAGCGGTTTCCAAGTAGAAACAAAAGTAATTGCAGGGGTGGTTTTTTATTTATTTATTTATTTAATCAAAGCAGTCAGTTTAGCCATCTTTGCAAACTCCTCCAGCTTTTGCAGCCATTCATCCATGGTGGGAATCACAGCGTCCTTCCATTGTTGTGCGTAAAGTAATCTTGCCGCTGTCAACATATATAATATCAAGAGTTCCAATTTTCCCACCCACCCCAAATCTCATTAAAGCCAAAGGGAAAAGTATCTGGTTTTAGCTTTGTATTTACTTTGAGAATCTTCTGTATTAAGATGTTTCTTTGCTTTGTCACATATAATTTCCATGAGGTTGGTTGTGGACAGTGTTTTCATCAGGCGGAGGGTTCCCAAGCAATTCACAGTTACAAATGGACTTTGTGTATTGGTGCCTTTTGAGATATTTCCTGTATTTTGCAGAGAGTGGCAGACCAACCTTTACCATAACCGTTCTTCGTAACGGGGGGCTCAGCCAGCTAAGGCCAATTAAGTCACCACTGTCATCACAAGAACTTTTACTAGGTGACTACTACTGGCTGTTTTTTTGCTTTTCTTTTTAACTACAGAATTGGGGTATGACAAACAAACGGAATCTAGAACTTTTTATTGTTTGCTTTCTGAATGAAAACCTCCACTTGTCTGTGGAGATTCTCCGTCATCCAGGTCAGGGCTGTCCCAAAGGTGCTTTTTTCAGGAGGCAACGGAACTTTCTGGTTTTTCTTTGAAGATGTCTCACTTCTCATCCCAGAAGCTTCTTCAGCTCTGGCTGGATGGTGGGGAAAGGAAGGATTTATACTCCTTGCAGAAAGCTGGTCATTTGCATTCTTTTAGAGAGTCGTTGAGGCCACTTGGAGGTTTGTCTGTGTCCTCAGTTGTCCCAAAGGGGCTTTTTTCAGGAGGCAACGGGACTTTCTGGTTTTTCTTTGAAGACGTTTCACTTCTCATCCCAGAAGCGTCTTCAGTTCTGACTGGGTGGTGGGGAATGGAAGGATTTATACTCCTTGCAGACAGCTGGTCATTTGCCTCCTTTTAGAGGGTCGTTGAGGCCTTTTGAAAAGGCCTCTTCCTTCTTCCTCTTTCTTTCCCTTTCCCTTATCCTTCACCTCCTCCTCTTTCTTTTTCTTTCTTTCTCTGTCTCTTTCTCTCCTATCCTTCTCCTTCTTTTCCTCCCATCTTCCTCCTCCTCCTCTTCCATCCTTCTCCCAAAGATGCTTTTTCAGGAGGCAACTGGACTTTCTGGTTTTTCTTTGTGAAGATATTTCGCTTCTCATCCCAGAAGCTTCTTCGGCTCTGATTGGATGGTGGGGAACGGAAGGACTTATACTCCTTGCAGACAGCTGGTCATTTGCATTTTTTTTAGAGAGTCGTTGGACCCTGAGGACACAGACAAACCTCCAAGTGGCCCCAACGACCCTCTAAAAGGATGCAAACGACCAGCTGTCTGCAAGGAGTATAAATCTTTCCATTCCTCCACCCTCCAGTCAGAGCTGAAGAAGCTTCTGGGACGAGAAGCGAAACGTCTTCAAGGAAAAACAAGAAAGTCCAGTTGCCTCTTGAAAAAAAGCACCTTTGGGAGAAAAGCTCCACTTACTCAACCAAGGCTGAGCCCAGCTGGCTACCCCCTTTACTTACTCAGACTTTTCTTTGACAGAATTTGGTGGTGGCGGTGAGTGCGGAAGGCTGGTTCCACCTCTTTGACGTCACCTCTCCCTCCAAGCACGGGGATGCCCCGGGTCACCACGAGCTCCTGACCTCAGACGACCCCAAGCTGGCCTTTAAGCAGCACATCCCAGCCAACACCAAAGTTATGCTGATTAACGACATTGGTAAGTGGACGTTCCCTTTCAACAGAAGCAGCGTTCCAAAGCTTAAGGATCAGTCACAGGCCCATGGGAGAAGTTGTGCAGGTTAATAATAATAATATAATAATGATGATGATGATGATGATTGATGATGATGACAATAATAATAATTATAATAATTATAATTATAATTATAATTATAATAATAATAAAGTTGGAAGGGACCTTGGAGGTCATCGAGTCCAACCCCCTGCTCAGGCAGGAAACCCTACACCATTTCGGACAAATGGCTGTCCAGTCTCTTCTTAAAAACTTCCAGTGTTGGAGTATTCACCGCTTCTGGAGGCAGGTTGTTCCACTGGTTAACTGTTCCCATTGTCAGGAAGTTTCTCCTTAGTTCTAGGTTGCTTCTCTCCTTGGTTAGTTTCTACCCGTTGCTTCTTGTCCTGCCTTCAGGTGCTTTGGAGAATAGCTTGACTGCCTCTTCTTTGGGGCAGCCCCTGAGATATTGGAACGCTGCTATCATGTCCCCCCTCGTCCTTCTCGTCATTAAACTAGACTTACCCAATTCCATCAACCGTTCCTTATATGTTTATATGTTATATGTTCATGAGGATAAGTCGAAATGGGAGGAGGAGGAGGAGGAGGAGGAGAAAAATGATGCTGAACTCTTGACCAGTAGAACAAAACTTACGAATGACAGTTTAGCAACGTAGCTTTTAATTTGAGTCCTTTAAAAGAAAATTAAAGCATAGTTTGCTCAACTGCCTTCAGAATCGGTTTGAACCTTTTGGAATAAAATGGAGCACATCGGCTGCAGAAACACGTCCTTTTCCTGCAAGAAAGATCTTTATTTATTTTTATTTTGTTCTGCCTTATAGGAAGATTTTGGAAACAAATCAGGGTCTTATTAGGCCAGAGGGGCCCCCCACAAACAAACATTTTGGGCACCAGGGACCGGTTCCGTGGAGAGAGGTTTTTCCGCAGACCGGAGGGGACGTGGTTTCGTGTGTTGCATGCATCCCGCGGATGGGACTTTGCTGGTTTGTGCGGACCGGTACCGGTCCACGGACCGGGGGGGTTGGGGACCCCCGTCTTAGGGCATTGATTTAAAAAGAAGGGGTCATTGGAGGAAGGGGCATTCGTACGATGTTTTGAAACGAGCAGGAGGGGTTCTTTTCGTTCCTTCTTGATGGTCTGCCGTTTGTTCTTCCGCGATACGAACATGAGCCGGCTTTTGCGTCCTCCGCAGATGGAGATGGAAAAAATGAATTGGTGATAGGCTACACGGACCGGGTTGTCCGAGCCTTTCGCTGGGAGGACTCGTCCGAGGGTCCTGACCACATCTCTGGACAGCTGGTGCTGCTGAAGAAATGGCTGCTGGAAGGACAGGTAGGACACGAGGAGAGCGAGACGGCCTAGACGTTCCACAAATCAATACATCCGGGGAACGGGACAAGGGCACCATAGCTAGCTATGCAGCTGTTGCCTTCTTTCCTTCAACCTCTGTCACATTCCATCTGTAATTCTATCGCCGAAAGAACGTCCCCAACATTGAGCAGGAAGTATAAAGACTCTGACCTACGATTCGATTCAGAATAGAATCTGGAAGGGACCTTGGAGGTCTTCTAGTCCAACCCCCTGCTCAAGCAGGAGACCCTATACCATTTCAGACAGGTGGCTGTCCAGTCTCGTCTTAAAAAACTTCCAGTGTTGGAGCATTCACCGCTTCTGGAGGCAGGTTGTTCCACTGGTTAATTGTTCTCACTGTCAGGAAGTTTCTCCTTAGTTCTAGGTTGCTTCTCTCCTTGATCAGTTTCCATCTGTTGCTTCTTGTCCTGCCTTCAGGCGCCTTGGAGAATAAGTTGAAACCCCCCCCCCCTCTTTTCTGTGGCAACTGATATCAAAAGACATAGAGCCGTCAAGAGAAAGGAACAAAAGTTAACTCCTCCATAATGAGGGTGGGTTTAAATGGTGCATAAGGAGAAGGAAGGGAGGGGAAAAAGGAAGGGAGGGAGGAAGAAAGGAAGAAAGAAAAGGGAAGGGAAGGAGAGGGGAAGAAGGGAGGAAAGGAAGGAGGAGGGAAGGAAGCAAGCAAAGAATGATGAGAGGGAGGAGGGGAGGAAAGGAGGAAGAAAGAAAAGGGAAGAAGGGAGGAAGGGAAGGAAGCAGGCACAGAATGGGAGGGAGGAGGGAAGGAAGGAAGAAAAAAGAAGGAAGGAGAGGTGAGGAAAGAAGGGAAGGAAGCAAGCAAAGAATGAGGGGAGGGAGGAGGGAAGGAAAGGAGGAAGCAAGAAAGAAAAGGGAAGGAAGCAAGCAAAGAAAGAGGGGAGGGAGGGAGGGAAAAAGAAAAAAGGAAGGGAAGGAGAGGAGAGGAAGGAAGGGGAGGAGGGGAGGAAGCAAGCAAAGAATGAGGGGAGGGGAGGAGGGAAGGAAAAGGGAGAAAAAAGGAAAGGAAGGAAGGGGAGGAGGGAAGGAAGCAAGCAAAGAATGAGGGAAGGAGGAAGCAAGGAAGAAAGAAAAGGGAAGGAGGAAGGAAGGAAGGAAGCAAAGGAGGAGGGGAGGGGAGAGGAGAGGGAGGGACTAAAGGGCAGAGCATGGGACAGTAATGGTGGCAATAGCAGCAGTGCAAGCCCTCTGAGCTGATGAGCCTCGATTCTTCTCCTCGGTGAGAGCAGGTGGACAGCCTCTCGGTCAACCCCGATGCCGACGGCTCTCCCAAGATGATGGTGTCCCAGCCAGGCTGTGGTTACGCGGTCTTACTCTGCACCTGGAGACAAGAGCCGCAGCCTCCCCCAGAGGCCTCGGACGGGTCTGCATCCAACAGGTGAGGCAACCCAGAATTCCAGCGGAATCACCTCCAGGGATGTGTCCAGCCGTTGACCTCTGCTGGCGATCGTGCGGCCCACAATCGCTTCGGTCTTCCCGCATTACGGTTTCCCACGACCTGCATTTTATTCTCGCGCCCCCGAATCGGAACTCGTCCCGTCCTGTCGGCACCCGCTTAACCGAAGCGCCGATCCCTGTTTCAAACCAGGAAAACGCGTGGCTTCTTTGAAGGAGGCGCCAACCGCCCCAGGTCCTCTTCCCACCAGGACCCCAAAACCACGAGAGACTCCCACGTTAAAACATTCTGCATTTCTTGACTCCTCTCTAGGGAAAGCTCCATCCGGGACGTCATTCTTCACCAGACATCAGGCAGAATTCACAACAAGAATGTTTCCACTCATCTTATTGGAACCATTGGCAGAGGTAAGCGGCAAACATTCCAGTGGTAGCCAAAAAATAAAAATAAAAATTAGAAAATATACTGGATTTCCAGAGAAATGAAACGTGCAAGCTTCACCGCTCCGTGGTGTCTCCGAACTTGGCAACTTTAGGGCCTGTGGACTTTCAACTGCCAGAATTCTCCAGCCAGCTGTCATTTACCTGCCCTTTCAGAATGGAATGGAGTGGAATAGAATAGATTGAAACAGAACAGAATAGAATAGAATAGAATATATTGGAATGGAATGGAATAAAATGGAATAGGATAGATTGAAATAGAATAGAATATGGAGCGGAATGCAATGGAAATAGAATAGAATAGGATATATTAAAAGAATAGAACAGAACAGAATAGAAAAAGAAGAGAGAATAGAATAGAATAGAATAAGAAGAGAGAATAGAATAGAATAGAACAGAATAGAATATGGAGTGGAATGCAATGGAAATAGAATATATTGAAAGAATAGAATAGAATAATAGAATAGAATAAAATATATTGGAATGGAATGGAATAGGATAGATTGAAATAGAATAGAATATGGAGCGGAATGCAATGGAAATAGAATAGAATAGGATATATTAAAAGAATAGAATAGAATAGAATATATTGGAATGGAATGGAATAGGAAGAATATAAGAATGGAATAGAATAGAATATTGAGTGGAATGCAATGGAAATAGAATAGAATATATTGAAAGAATAGAACAGAACAGAATATGGAGTGGAACGCAGTGGAAATAGAATATATAGAAAGAATAGAATAGAGTAGAACAGAGTAGAATAGAATATATTGAAATAATGGAAGGGAAGAGAAGAGAAGAGAATATTCTTTATTGGCCAAGTGTGATTGGACACACAAGGAATTTCCCTCCAAAGCAGGAGCACTTTCCTAACTGGCCTCTTGCATTTTGTCTCTGCAGGTCGCTCGAAGGAGCCCAAAGGCCTGGGTCTGTTTGCCCTCTGCACTTTAGATGGTAAGTCTTGATTTTCTTGGAAGGAGGATGGAGACGGGGGGGGGGGGGGGGGGGGGGGGGGGGGGGGGGGGGAGAGAGATGGGGCTGTATCCTAAGAAGCTTTTCAGATTGTCGCTGCAATCGCAGTCAAGTTGCTCCCGTAATCAAAACTGTCCCCGTAACGAGACTTTTCCAAAACTGAAAGTAAAAAATGGGATTTTGCTGAAGACGTCAACAGTTTTCTCAACCCACAGTGGTCGAATTATGCCCGTACATGAGCCGTTGTTTTTTTTCTTCACTTGCCTAAGCTTAACATGCACACAATTTTTTCTGTTTTCTTCCCTCATGTTCTAAGGCCAAACTGCAATTGTAGAAGTAGATTTTGAGATTCCCGAAGAAACTGAAATGTCCCGAAAGATGAAAAAGGTGTTGAATTTGCATTCCTTTATATAACATGTCCTATCCCTCAGAATGTCACTTGGCATTGCCATAGCAACCTACAAAGTGTTTAAAAACTTTAAGATCCTGGGGACCAGCCTTGCTTGGACCCACTCCTCCGGAGGACCCCTCAGAGAACATCTGAGTTGCTATTAATCCATCCTTCCTTCCTTCCTTCCTTCCTTCCTTCCTTCAAGGAACCTTGAAGCTCATGGAGGGGGCCGACAAGCTGCTGTGGTCTGTCCAAGTGGACCATCAACTTTTTGCTCTTGAAAAACTGGATGTCACGGTAAATATCCACGGAGATTCTCAATCATCCAGGTCATGCTTGTCCCCCAAAGGGGCTTTTTTCAGGAGGCTACTGGACTTCCCTGTTTTTCTCCGAAGACCTTTCGCTTCTCATCCCGGAAGCTTCTTCGGCTCTGACCGGATGGTGGGAATGGAAGGATTACGGAAGGAGTCATTTGCATCCTTTGAGAGAGTCGTTGAGGCCACTTGGAGCTTTGTCTGTGCCCTCAGGGTCAACCTGAGCGGTACAAATGGGTGTGGAGCCTTCTGGGAACTGCTGAAAGGACTGTGTGTTGTAGACTGGAGGTGGATGATGTCCTGTCCCTCCCCTTCTGTTGAGGGAGAGCTGCTCAGTTTTGACAAAGGTCACTCTTTTGAAGACAGCAAAGTCCACATTTTGGACAGGGAGGACCGCTGGTTTGAAAGAGGGGTCAAAGAGGCCATCTAGGTAAAAACTTAACAGCCCTCCCTCAACAGAGGGGGAGGGATAGGACATCATCTATCTCCAGTCTACCACACAGTCCTTTCAACAGTTCCAAGAAGGCTCCACGCCCATTTGCACCACTCAGGTGAGCCTGAGGACACAGACAAACCTCCAAGTGGCCTCAACGACCCTCTAAAAGGAGGCAAATGACCAGCTGTCTGCAAGGAGTATAAATCCTTCCATTCCTCCACCATCCAGTCACAGCTGAAGAAGCTTCTGGGATGAGAAGCGAAACGTCTTCCAAGAAAAACAAGAAAGTCCAGTTGCCTCCTGAAAAAAAGCCCCTTTGGGATGTCACGGTACGTTTCCACCTAGCTAACTGCACTTGGGGCAAAGAGATGTGTCCAGACACAGAAGGCGTCCCAGAGAAGCATCTCCTGGTGAGAGATCAAAAGAAAAGCCTTTATAAAGTTCTAGTCCAGGGCTTTTCAACCAGTGGTACGGGTACCACCTGTGGTACATTGGCACCTGGCAGGTGGTACGCGACCATCCAAGAAAAGTGGTAGTGGGGGAGGGGAATGAGCTGAACCGGTGGCAGCACTGCACAAGCCTGAGCGAGAGACGGCTGGAGCTGCAGGGCTGTCAGGGCTCAGTGGAAGCGCCAGGATCAGCGCCAGGATCCAGCTGGATCTCGGCACTGATCCTGGCGCTTCTGCTGAGCCCAGAAGAAGCGCCGATCAGCTGGAATGTTGCAGCCTCTCCAGGGTCTTGTGATTTACATTCAGATGCTTGGCAACTGATTCATATTTATGACGGTCACAGTGTCCCAGGGTCATGTGAAGTGACCGAAACCTGCTGCAGCCACCCAGCAGATGGGGGGAATAAAAACCAAACACCCCCCACCCCACCCCTGCTGCCAATCCTCAACAGAAATGCTCACAACAATGAAAACCTCGGACAGGAGGAAGAGCGCCGCCAGGTGGGCAGGCAGGCGTCTTGCTCGGCTGTGGCTTGGGGGGCACTTTTTTCAGTGCCATTGTAACTTCGAACAGTCACTAAGCGAACTGTTGTAAGTCAAGGACTACCTGTACCTTATTTTATTTTATTTTTTTTATATTTTTTTTGGTCAAGTTTTTGACACCTTGCTAGGCGACTGGTGGCACTTGGATGTTGCTATATCCTAAAAGTGGTACAATGGGTGAAAAGGTTGAAAAGCCCTGCTCTAACTTGCCATCGTTGTAGCCTTTTTATATTCTTTTGCGGCCCTGGTTGCGCTCTCCGACTCGGGTGCTGTAGGCAGGGAGCGAGAGAGACCGCGTGGCTGCCGTTCCGACAGGCGCCTTCTTCCTAAGAAAGCTTTCCGCCCTCAGGGAAACGGTTACGAGGAGGTGATCGCTTGCGCGTGGGACGGACAGACGTACATCATCGATCACAACCGGACCGTGGCCAGGTTTCAAGTCGACGAAAACGTGAGCGCCTTCTGCGCCGGTGAGCCAAATGCCCCTGGTCATTTTCTAACTCGAGAGGCTCCCCAACCCCTGGGCTGCAGACCGCGCCCGGTCCCCGCGCCTGACCGTCGAACGTTTTGCCTCCCGATTTTGGCCGCCGTTCCTCCTTTGTGCTTTGCTTTTGTTCTTGACCAGCGGTTCTCAACCTATGGGTTGCGACCGCATTTGGGGTCGATCGACCATTTCACGGGGGTCGCCAAGCAAGGCTGTCCGCCATTTTTTTCCCCTTTTCAGGCGGGTGCCTTACCTCCCTTGGGCTGGGCCAGCTGGTGGTCGGCCTGCTCTGTCTCTGCCGCTTGCCAGCTATGCCTCAGCCGGCGCAGGGGGCGGAACCGCGCATGCGCAGCGCTCCCGGGCAGGGAAAGTCCTCGACTTACAACCGGTTGGGTAGTCCTCGACTTATGACTGGTTTAGTCCTTGACTTACGACCGGTTGGGGGTCGCGGCATTAAAAAGGTTGAGAACCACTGTTCTTGACCCAATCACGGTGTCGTTGTTCCTCCAGGCTTCTATTCTTGCAAAGGAGGCCACAACAGCCCTTGCCTGGTCTACGTCAGTTTCAACCAGAAGATCTACATCTACTGGGACATCCAGTTGGAAAGGATGGAGTCCACCAATTTGATGAAGATGCTGCAAAATCATTCGGAAGGCCGAGAGCTGCTGCTTCAGCTGGATGTCGGTAGGTTCCTTTGTGGCTTCTGCCAAGGGTTTCATTGAGCAACTATCCAGGTTTCAGGGATTATTCCACTAGGATCAGAGCGGTCCAAGGATTGTGACCTCAACCATCGCAGGTCTAACTGAAGAGTGTGTATCAACCTCGTCCTTGAATGCTGCTTTCTTGGACCATGAAGGTCTCTGTGGTGTCAGCCCTTCCGTTTCTTCCCCTTAAATAGTCTGAAATGGTATAGGGTTTCCTGCCTGAGCAGGGGGTTGGACTAGATGACCTCCAAGGTCCCTTCCAACTTGATTATTATCAACTTTTCAACCTTTGTGAGGCAGGGTTACTTCGTGATGGAGAAAGGGACCTTTTAATTTTAATTTTTTTTCTTTAGTTCAGTTTTACTGTCACCATCCTTATTTAGACGTTACTATCCCTAATTGTCAAGACACTAGCCCTCGTTCAATTTCTTTTTTTTTTTTTTTAAGAAAAGGTTATTGATTTTCTAGTTTTACATTTAAATATTTAAAAAGCAACGTGGCGGCTGAGTTAATCGATAGTTCCATAACATACAAGTATCTTTAGTACAGATCTCAAACTGTTGCATTAAATGTTTCCTCTCTTTTCCCCTTAGTATTTACTGCCTCCTATTTAAACTAATAACAATTCTTATTATATCAATTAAGTAAAGATAACTTTCTCACATTGATCAATAATTTTTAGTTTATACATATCCTAGCTATTTTAACTATTCCATCTTTATAGAGACAATCACTGTCCTAATTAGTTTTCCCCAATTTTTAGTTTCCCATTAATATTTATATTTAATATTTATCATTTCCAAGTTTTAGATAACCCCCGTTCCCTTTTATCACAATTCATCCCGAGATCTAATGTTCAGGATATACGTCTTTATCTCTTTGAATATATTCTATTTCTCACCATCGTACATCAACTAATTAATAATGCAGTATAACGTTCTTATTTTTTCTGTTAATTTCCCAAAATCTTAAACTTAGTCAACCAAAATGTCTCTCATTTCAACATTTAATACTTACTCTCTTTTGGTGTCTATTATCTCATATTTAAGCTAATAGTTTTTATTATGGCCCTCGTTCGCTTCCGATGGATTAATGCGGTAGGAAGATTCTGGTTATTCTTCAGTGAAAAACACTGGTGGGCATCCTGGGACAGTGATCCGCTAGATCTTTGAATTGATCCAAGCATGGATCTCCAGATGCTGGAGAAATCCGTGGGAATCTGTTCACCTGATGCCACCAGGAGCCTGTAAATGGCGAATCTCCCCGTTCGGTCCCGTCCCACCTTCCCTCTTTGTGGAAAGAGATGGTACGTTACTCCAGGTAGTTCTCCACTTAACGACCAGAGTTAGGCCCAAACTTTCTGTCGCTAAGTGAGAAGAGTCGTGAAGCGAGCCTTGTCCCAGTTGATGGACCTTTCTCGCCACCGTTCTTAAATGAATCACTGCCATTGTTAAAATTAGTAACACGGTTGTTAAATGAATCCAGTTTCCCCCGTAGACTCCGCTTGTCAGGTCGTCGCAAAAGGTCACGTGATCCCGGGACGCTGCAACTGGCAGAAGCACATGCCAGTTGCCGAGCCTCTGAATTTTGATCACGTGACCATCGGGGTGCTGCTGCATGTGTGAAAAAACGGTCGTTAAGTCGCTATTTTCAGTGCCGTTGTTAATTTTGAGCGGTCACCGTTGTAAGCCGAGGACTACCTACACTTTTCCTAGATTTGGTGCACAGGGCATATCTATTAAGTAACCGTATTTATCTAACTCTTTTTCATAGCTAAAGATGACGTTTCCGCCGTCAGAGATCTGATTCACAAGACCTTATACTGCCCCAAGAAAGCAGCTCCATAGTCACAGCGCGGCTTCTCACGGCCCCGGAACTCCGTCTGCAGCACTCTTGGTATATACGCTTCGCCAGGCTCGTTCGGACCGATTCTCCTTGTTGGGGCCCTGTGTTCCAGTCCTGCCAGGGCATAATCAGGAACGAGCAGCTTACGATAGAAAGCTTACGGCCAGCAGCCTCAGTGACTCTAAAAAGCTCAGAGGTTTACGGCACGCCGCATCCACGGTGAAGTTCAATTGCCCGTCGAAAAGCACCGGGTTGAATACGCCGATGTGTCCGTGTCGATGTGTAAATGAATCGTTGGGATTAACCTTGTTTTGTTACGGCTTAATTTTCTTCCCCTTTGAAGAAAAGCTTCAATAAAGAAAACTCTGGCAACAAAGAGCCTTCTCGTTCAATCCGTAACCTTCCCGTCATTCAAGATATTGCTTCCCGTACCAGAAGGACAGCGGTCTTCCAATATTTGAGGGGCTGCCACAGAGAGGAAGGGGGGGGGGAACAAGCTATTTTCCAAAGCGCCCAAAAGGCCGGACAAGGAACGATGGGTGGAAACTGGTCGAGGAGAGAATCAACCTAGAAACGAGGAGGAGAAATTTTCTGACAGTGAGAACAATCGGATGTCGTGGATGCTCCATCCGGAAGCTTTCAAGAAGAGACCAGAGCAGCCACTTGACAGAAATGGTAGAGGGTCTCCTGCTTGAATAGGGGGTTGGACTAGATGACCTACAAGGTCCCTTCCGACTCTGTTAGGCTGTAAGAAGCCAGAGATGCTTGGCACCCAAGGAAGAACCAATACGGGTGGTGCTTCAGCAGCTGGATGGGGCCTCTGGCGCCTGGGATCTACTCTGGGGGAATGTCTGGAGGCCCCCAAACTGGGTTGATGGAGAAGGGAGGCTCCTGGGAGAGAAAGTGGACTGAGGATCAGCATACGTTGAGACCATCCTCAGCCCGTTGGTCTCTGGGTTCTACTTTCCTAAATCACAATGCAACAGCCACTCTGATCAGCTCCTTGTAGTTTTGGATACCTCGTGCCCAGAATACAGACTAACAAGAGTTGGAAGGGACCTTGTAGGTCATCTAGTCCAGCCTTCTGCTTAAGCAGGAGACCCTCTGCCAAGTGGCTGTTCTAGTCTCTTCCTTGAAAACTTCCAGCGATGAAGAACCCACAACTTCTGGAGGCAGAGCTGTTCCACTGGTTGATTGTCCTCCCTGTTAGGAAGTTTCTCCTTTCATTCCAGGTTGCTTCTCTCCTGGATGAGTTTCCACCCTTTGCTTCTTGTTCTTCCCTTCAGTTGCTTTGGAAAATAAGTTGACCCCCCCCCTTCTTTTTTGTGGAAGCACCCTGGAAAAAAAAAACAAGACACGGTACCCACAAGGGAGAGGAAATGACAAACACCATGATGGTGGGAAGGTAGATCCTTCACGGCCTCCTCGGGATCGCCCCGGGAAGAGGGTCCCTCCCCCCCCTCGGCGTCTTGAGCACCCGGGGCCCACAGCTGACTTTGAGGATAATGTACCTCGTTCCCAGAGCCACAGAGGTGGTTTGGGGAACTGAGGCAGCACGTGGGACCTTCCTTCAGGCTATGGGTTTCTCCAGAGGGATTGTGTGGGGAGTGTAACCCGAGAGTTTGTTCCTCGGAAGAGTTTTTACTCGAAACACGGGGAATTTAGTTGCAACCCCTTCGCGCTTCGCAGAGAACATGAAAAGCAGAGTTGAAATGTTAGTATTTATTGCGGATGCAAGGCAAAAGTTACTAAACGATGCTTGATTGCCAATTAAGACTCTGTAAGGCCAGCGGCTCTTTCAAGAGGCGGATGGCACCCCGGGCAAACACCTTACTCCTGGTGTAGTCTCGGGATCGCTTCCAGGGCGTTGCTTGCAGCCCGGACCTCTCCAACTAAGACTCAAATCTGGCCTGCCTTAACCACTTCTTCCCAATTATCTCTGAGGCGCCAATGTCCAATTTTCCCAAGAAGCTACAGGAGCGCCCTATTGAGCGTAGGTCCCCTGCATCCACGGGCGTGCTTGCAACCGGGTGCAATCGCACCTTAAAAAGAGAAGGGAACCCTTCGGTTGTTTTTTTTTCCTCGGCGACTAAATTGACGGAGAACCGTTTCAAAAGCCGTACCTTCCCACCCCAGTAACCACATCACAACGCGGCAGAGATTATATATAGTTTTAATCTGCATAAATGGGCAAAACAGAGCAGTGTTGCATTCGCTTTAAAAAGCCAATTATGAAATGACTCCGTTTGCGTCTGCTTTCCTTTCAGAAGCCACCGCCACTTATGCACACAGCCTTCGGGTCAGTCCGTCTGTCTGTCTTTCTAACGCAGGGGTAGTCAACCTTGGCTCTTTTATGACTCGTGGACTTCAACTCCCAGAATTCCTGAGCCAGCCATGCTGGCTCAGGAATTCTGGGAGTTGAAGTCCACGAGTCATAAAAGAGCCAAGGTTGACTACCCCTGGTCTTAACGTCTCCCTCTCGACTGCCTGGGGCCTCACGGCTCGTGGCCATTTCTAAATGCGCGGATGGGTTGCGATCTATTCTTGAGGTCGTCAACATCCAGAGCTCGGCCCTTGGGTGGTCCACCCACACACACACATCCCCTTTCAGCCTTACTCGGTGGAGCAATGGCAATTTGGAAGGCGTCCTTCGAACCTCCAGCGAGCGCAGGCGCCCGAAGAAATCGGAGATTTCTGCGCGGGGTGCCAGGCTCCCGGGATTTAACGCACTTCTTCCCAATTATGTCTTGAGGCGCCAACGTCCCACTTTCCCAAGAGCCCAACTGAGCTGGACGTTGTCAATTCCGGTCCTGCTGTCCCACCCATCAGCTCCGATCAGATATCTAAAATATTATCTTGGCGCTCCATCCCTCGACCCGCGTTAGGCTTTTATTCCAACAAATCGATTTTTTTTTAAACCGCCCCCCCCTCTTTGTGACTTCTTGAGCTGCTGGATTTCTGATCTGCCTTTCTCCCACCTGGCTGGACAACAGCAAAACCTCGAACTGTTGGTGTGAGAGCTGTGGGCAGGCATCCACGGGAGTTGTGGAACTGGGCAAAAGGCCTAATGGGGGGGGGAATCTATCTTTGTGACGAGGGTCCCGTTAAGACACGCATTCCTGACCCGATGCAGGTTCCAACGGGCGGCGCAGAAAAGTGTCCTGTGACTGGCAGATGTTTGCAGGCTTATGGCCTGTGGGTGGCCTCCTCCACCCCCCCAAAATAGGGGGAACATCAGCGCAGCAAGGCTTTGTGACCTGCAACAATGTCTGGGCCCGATGTTGTTTATCTGCACTTTGGTATTGCCCCTTTATTCCAAAGCTCCTGCTGGTTGAGGCCCCAGGCGGGAGAGTCAATTTATCCGACTGGTCTCTCGCCAAAGGTGACTCTGGTCCGGCTGATGTTTGAGTATCTGCATTTGCAGGCCGAGGGCTACGACCTTACAGACTGTTTGGGCAGTTCCCTGCTCCAGGTTTGGCGGTCTCGTTCCCTTCCTCTTGTGCAGCCTGCAAAAGAGGAGCCCTCGCAAGGAGGGATGGCAGTCCCTGTCCAGAACAGATGAGAATCCACATCGACAGACGAGAGAGAGAGAGAGAGAGAGAGAGAGAGAGAGAGAGAGAGAGAGAGAGAGAAATAGATAGTGATAAACAGATATTTTAGATAGACAGGAGGGAGGAGAGAGAGAGAGAGAATGATAAACATTGTAGATAGACAGAGAGAGAGAGAGAGAAAGAAATAGTGATAAACAGATATTTTAGATAGACAGGAGGGAGGAGGGAGAGAGAGAGAGAAATAGATAAGACAGTGATAGACAGATATTGTAGATAGACAGGAGAGGGAGGGAGAGAGAGAGAGAAACAGATAGTGATAAACAGATATTTTAGATTGATAGGAGGGAGGAGAGAGAGAGAGAATGATAAACATATTGTAGATAGACAGGAGAGAGAGAGAGAGAGAGAGAGAGAAATAGTGATAGATATTTTAGATAGGAGGGAGAGAGAGAGAGAGAGAGAGAGAGAGAGAAAGAGAGATAGACAGATATTGTAGATAGACAGGAGAGAGAGAGAGAGAGAGATTGTAGATAGACAGGAGAGGGAGGGGGAGAGAGAGGGAGAGACCGCAGAAGGGAGCTGTTGTGCGCTTAGGCCCCTCATGCAGTAGCTGTGTGCATGTGCAGATAAAACTTTCTTTAAAAATGGGGGAGGGGGGCGAGTAAAGGAGGGGAAGGGAGTAAAATGTGAAATTGGATTAGGCCAAGCTGGGACCCTGAGAAAGATTGCCAGGGAGGAGAGGAAAACTCAAAAGAGAAGGGACCCGAACGGAACTTCCGAGAATCAACAACCACAAGAGAGTTAAGGATGCATGACCGAATAAATAACACATCAAACGTTACTTGGCCCTGCTCTGCCACCGTTCCCTAAGAGAGAGAGAGAGAGAGAGAGAGAGACACTAAACAGCCCCCAGCCGTTGCCCCCCCCCGCCCCCCCGACTGAATAATCAGATAGAAAAATAAAGGTCTAGATCACTGGAAATTCTTCAGTTTTAGAAAAACTAACGGCTCGACCTTCGGCCTCAAATCTCTATGTCGACTTCTGTTTTCTCCTCCACGCCGTTCTGCTTGCCCTCTTTCAGCTCCGCCTCTTCTTTGCACCCGGGGTCGGCTCCCAGCTGGAGAAAAAGCGTTAGGGAGAGAAACCCGAAATGAGAAGTCTTTTTTTTCTCTCTCTCTTCATTTGGAACTGGTGTGTTTGTGTGTGTGTGTGTGTTCACTCACTCCTGTTCAGGGACTCCACCCCTAGACACAGAGGCTGCTTTCCTGAGATTACAAAGCTACGGTACCAGGCCAGGAAAAGAGGCAACTTTGTTCAGAAGACCCCCCCGACAAGTGTGACGGGTACACACGACCGCGCCAAAGCAGCTTTTCGGGGGGCTTTGGATCCTCCGCGGGGGTCGTCCCTGCACCGTCCTGCGCGCGACGTTACAGAAAAGGCCGCTGTTTTTGACCTCTTTGCACCTCCTGTGCGTCACAGGGGGGTGGGGGGTTAATTGATTAAAGTAGCTTATCGATTAACCAGCAGGGCAGACGACCTCTGCAACTTAGGCCGTCGTTTTGATGGGCGGGCTGGTCCTTTTGCAAGCAAGGCATGGCGGAGAAGCGGTGGCCAGTGTAAACACGGAGGGCCTCGGGGCTTGGGACACAACGCAAAACGGAAAGGGAAGGTAGCAAAGTCAACGCCGAGGGAGCCACTAGAAGGAACAGCCAGCTGACAAAAACCAGACTTCGCCGTCGGGACCAAGGTGTAACGTCAGACCTTAACGTGGGAGTAGTCACGGGACTTGACTACTCCCGCAGTTACTTGAGATACACCATGGAGAGTTTTCTCCTTTCGATGGCGGAAGGCACAAGAGGACAGCTACCTCACACACACACACACCCCGGTACCGTGTTTATTTATTTATTTCCCTGAAAATAAGACCCACCCAAAAAATAAGCCCTAGCCTGACTTTTTGGGGTGGGACTAATATAGGTCCTACCCCTAAAATAAGCCCCGGGACGGGGGCAACGTGGCCAGCACAAGTGGCAGCGAGGGCACGGAGGGAGGCCGACGGTGTCCGGCAGCAGCCACAGCCCGCCGACCCCTTGGCGCAGTGCAGGTAAGTCCGAGAGCGAAGGCAGAGGCGGGGGGGGGGGAAGGCAGGCGATCTGGACGCGCCCAAAACACTTTTCGCCCAGAGGGAGACTGGAAGCTTCTTCCGCTTGCAAATGGGGCGCTCAGAAGCCGAGCGATTCGCTCCGTCACCAAGCGCCCCATTTGCGAGCAGACGGAGCTTCCCGTCTCCGTCGTTTCTCCGTCTGGGCGAAGTGTTTGGGCGCCTAGCGGACGGCTCCAACCCTTCCTCCACCTGCCTGGCCTTGTGGTGGCGGGACGGCCGGCGGGCCAGGTGGCTTTCTGCCACATTCAGATGCAGAAGTGGGCTGTCAGCCACACGGACTCCTGCTAGAGGGCCTGTCGGTGCCACCGCCGCGAGGCGAGGCAGGTGTCGGGGGGCAGGGAGGAAGGAAGGGGGAAGGAAGGAAGGGAGGGAGGGAGAGAAGGAAGGAAGGACCCCCAACAAACTGGGTCCTCATTTTATCAACCTTGGAAGGATGGAAGGCTGACTCAACCTTGAGCCGGTCAGGATCGAACTCCTGGCAGTGGGCAGAGTTAGCCTGCAATACTGCATTCTAGCCACTGTGCCACCATGGTGGGAGGGAGGAACAATAGCACTTAAGACTTATATACTGCTTCAGAGTGCTTTATCGCCCTCTCTAAGAGGTTTACAGAGTCAGCCTCTTGCCCCCAACAATCCGGGTCCTCGTTTTACCGACCTCGGAAAGACGGAAGGCTGAGTCAACCTTGAGCCGGTCAGGATCGAACTGCTGGCAGTGGGCAGAGTCAGCCTGCAACGCTGCTTTCTAACCCCTGCGCCCCCCAGGGCTCCTCTGCTCACTCCAAAGAGCAGACTAACCTTGGTTTCTTTGTCTGCCAGTCTCTGGAACATGTTGGCGTACATTTTCTTCTCTCTTTCGTGCTGCTCGCGGATCTTTTGCTGGCAGATCATGAGTTGGGCTTTGGCTGCCTTGTTGCTTGGGTAGAGCTGTAGCACCTTCTGGAAATCTGCCCTGGCTAGCTCAAAGTCGTTGACGGCCAGCCGAGCCTCCCCTCGCCGGAAGAGACCCTTCTCGTTGTTGCTGTCCAGTTCCAGGGCCTGCAAATGATTTAGGACATCTGGTTGTGTTCTTTCCAGACCCTCAAAGGCCCAACCCACGGCAAACGGGGCAGCAACGGTTTCGGAGTTGCTCCAGGAGACCAACCGCGAGGGAGTGAATGAATGTCACACCTGGACACCCCCCAAAGAGCAACGTCCTTTACCTTATTGCAGTTTTCCAAGACCTGGGCATACTCCTTCAGCTTTAAATGGCACATGGCCAAGTTGAGATGGGCGGCCAGCCTCAAGTTCCTGGATTTTGTCTTCTCCATATCCGACAGGCCGGTTTCGTGCTCCAGCCAGGATACGGTTTTCTTGTACTGTAACGTGGCGCGTTTGTATTTCCCATCCTGGAAAAACAAGGCCTGGGGTGAGATTCAAAGGAGACCAAAAGCCAAACGTCCAACCAAGAAGGTGTCCGTGGGGATACTCAGTCTATCCAGGTCAGGGTTGTCCCACAGGTGCTTTTTTCAGGAGGCAACTGGACTTTCTTGTTTTTCTTTTGAGGACATTGCGCTTCTCATCCATCCACCATGACGGGATGGTGGGGAATGATCTGAAGAAGCTTCTTGGATGAGAAGTGAAATGTCTTCAAAGAAGACAAGAAAGGCCAGTTGCTTCCTGAAAAAAGCACCTCTGGGACAACCTCTGGAGGATGGAGAACCTCCATGGACATCTGGCTAGGCACTTTGGGATGAACTCCCTTCGAAGGGTGCAGGAGGATGAACGGGTTTCCAGAAAACATTGCAGACCATCTGCGCTTCAGTTTGAGATGCAGACAACATGGACTCGTCCCCAACCGCCTGCGCCCGTCTCCAACAGGGAAGGGACCCAGGGCAGAAAAAACATCCTGCAGCCAAGAAGGCTCCACATCCATTTGCACCACTCAGGTGACCCTGAGGACGCAGGTAAACCTCCAAGTGGCCTCAACAACTGTCTATAAGAAGGCAAACGACCAGCTTTCTGCAAGGAGTATAAATCCTTCTATTCCTCCACCATCCGGTCAGAGCTGAAGAAGCTTCTGGGATGAGAAGCGAAACGTCTTCAAAGAAAAAACAAGGAAGTCCAGTTGCCTCCTGAAAAAGCACCTTTGGGACAACTGATGACACAGATAAACCTCCCAGTGGCCTCAACGGCTCTCTAAAAGAAGGCAAATGACTAGTTTTCTGCAAGGAGTATATATATTCTCCCTTTCAGCAGTTCCCAGAAGGCTCCACACCCATTTGCACCACTCAGGTGACCCTGAGGACACAGGTAAACCCCCAAGTGGCCTCAATGACTCTCTAAAAGAAGGCAAATGACCAGCTGTCTGCAAGGAATATAAATCCTTCCGTTCCCCACCCTCCAGTTAGAGCTGAAGAAGCTTCTGGGATGAGAAGCGAAACGTCTTCAAAGAAAAAACAAGAAAGTCCAGTTGCCTCCTGAAAAATAGCCACCTTTGGGATTCCACCCAGAAGGTGCACCACATTCACAAACCCATCATGAATTCAATAGTGGCTGATTGAACAGTTGTGAAAACAAGGGCCTTCGAGCCGTTGCAAATGGGCTCTAGAACAGTTCCTGAAACGTTCCTTTTCTTAAAACGCTCGTGGCCTTGCACTCAACAGATCAGGCAGCCCTATTTTCCTTGTCAACTGCTTATGTCTAAAGCCTGGGCCAAAAATGGCTATATTCATCACAAACTTTGATTCTGTGTGTTGCTTCAGCCGTGGCTGTTTCTTAGGTTGTCTACAGACCCCGGGGGGGAGAGAGGGAACGAGTGGAATGTGGGCTGCAGGTGCTGAACTGCGATGCCTGGGAACCAAGGTGTCAACGCTGCTAACATCGGATATTTTTTGCTTTGACAACAGATGGAGATGCAACCCTTTTCTTCTCCTTAGGTGTTACTCTTAAGAGTTAGAGCTAGATGATGCTGGGGGGAGGAAGGTGCATGAGAGTTTAGCTAGACGTAACAATACTGGACCTAGTGTGAGAACCAAGGTTATTGAAACAAGAGATGATAAAGAATTGGCGGGGCTGGAGAACTGGAGGGAAAGCCTGCATTTCAAACTAATTGGAGAATGTGATTTAGGACTGTTAATTGGAGGAGGGAATTGTGCTTTGATACTATGGGCTCAGGGGAGGGGAATTCAATTTTTGGCTTCGACTGTGTTAGTGCCGATGCTATGCTACTCCAATAAAGATTCTTTAAGGTAAACAATGCCTCGAAGTTCTTTGAAGGGTTTCATCTGTGGGAACCACGACACAAGGTCATTCAAGATTGTTTATTAAGGAGACTCTCATAATAATTGTCTGAAGCTTAATTGGGGAACGTGACCTGCGCTGTCGGTGGGGAGGGGAGTTTCTATACTTTTAATATACTGATTTGGCACCAATTAGCCAGAGCTGGTTTTCTAGTCATCTGTGCCAAAATAGTGTACTCAATAAAGTTTTGCATTAGAGATTGGAAAGCCTCAGCAGTGCTTACTTCGTTGGGATCACCAGTCGGGACCTTGACACTTACTTTGAAATACTGGGTGCCTTTTTCTTTCGCAATGCCGCCTTGCTCCAGCTTCTCTTGGGTGTTCATCTCCCAGGGCTCTTTTGCCTGAGGAAACACAAAAGAGCCAGATCAGCAACCTTGGTTGTGGAAGGCCGCCCACGGAAGAAGGGCAACAGAGTAAGTGAACATCTCAGCGGAAGACGATCTGGACAAGGGCTTTCAAGAGGCAGCATAGACAAGCGCAGTTGGCACTTAGCAACGTTAAGGGAGACGCCTAGGATGAGAAATTCACTCCTGTGCCCTTGTTTTGCTTTTGGCTGCACCAGGAGTTGGGATCTAAGAATCACGGGAGACTTCAACCTGAACACACCGGTTGCAAAATCAACTCCAGCCAAGACTGCAGAATCCTCCCGGTTCTTTGATAACTATTTGGCCTTTTAGAACAGGGGTGTCAAACTGCCGGCCCGTGGGCTGGACGCATCACGTGGAAGACGCGCCCACCTCATTGCCAGCAATGACAAAAGTCCCGATACGCTGTGCGACATCACAAGTTTGACATGTCTGTTCTAGAAGGATGAAGAGGGAAGGGGTGCTGCTACATTTGATCTTAGCAACAGAGAAGACCTGATCCATGAAGAATGTTTTGACCAAAGCAGAAGCACTGAACTCAATTGGTGAACTATGAATTGTGGGTGGCCCAGAGGGGGAAAAAAAANTTCCCCCCCTCCCCAGAACCCACCCTTCCCCTCCCCCCTCCCTCCCCCCCCACTTCCCAGAGCCAATCACAGGGTTAACAATACAATAACCATACTCTAACATTAATCAACTATTAGATTAACAAATCTGTAACATCCTTTAACTCTCTTTTAAACAAATATACTAATATTAAACACAATAATTGTAACATCGTATTAATAATTATAAGTAAAAATAAGTGACCTATTATAACATATAAACTACATTAATACTCTAAAATTTACTCAAAAACCAAGTGAAATTTTTTAGTACCATATTTACTCTCAATATAATCTATCCATCTTCTCCAAACCGAAATATATCTTTCTTGTGAATGATCCTTCACATAACCGGAAATCTTGGCCATTTCTGCTAAATTTGAGACTTTAAGTGACCATTCTTCTATAGTGGGCAGACGTTCCGTTTTCCAACATTGAGCTACTAGTAGTCTTGCAGCAGTTATCAAATTCAACATCAAATCCAGCCAGATGGATTTTCTAATAAAGCTACACTCTTGGTTAATCTAAAGAGCCGGGGGTTTCTTTTGTGGAACGTGCCAAATGCTGACACCAAGGGTTAAAAGCTGTGGGAACTTTGGAAGACAGCAAGCCCATCATCCTGGACTGCAAGACACTTCACAATGCGAAACTGGAACAGTGTGACTCAGGAGAACCAGTAACAAGTTTAGACAAGTACTAAGCAGCATTCCCACGGACAGAAATTCTCAGGTCAAAGAGAGACAAAGGAGTTTGAAACTTTTGGAAGGTCTTTTGTACCCTACTTTTCTCCCATATATAGGGGGCAGGGCAGTTGGGCAAACCCGCAAAATACTGCCGATGATTATCCTCATTTTATTCGTGCGTGTTAAGTTTTCATTTACATTATGTATTTTTATCTTAAACATTTTAAGCACGCTTCCCTATCCAAAGTCACCTAGGGGAGATGGGCAGGCATACAAATTAAATGAATAATGGAAGGACAGTTTGATCAAACGCCAAGCAGAAGTGACAGGAAAAGAGACGATCCTATTGCCTGGACCATTTGATTTCTCCCCAAACTTTAAAACTCTGACGGGACGAAGGAGAACGAACCAAACATCTTTAAATGGTAAACTTAACTGCATTAAAAACCCGCCTCGTGTACTAGACCGCAATGTGTAATGGTGCCCTTTGCAGTTGAATGAAACAAATAATTATCGTATAGCTTTTGAGTAAATATTTTTTTTTCTAATATTTTTTATATATTTAATATAATTTATATATATATATATATTATATTTAAGTTTATTACTGTATATTAGAGTTAAAGTATGTTAATTTTATTTGTATTACGAATGGATAGCTTAATTTACACTTGGGATGTTATGTATTTATCCCTGTGCTCAGTTCTGGGAAGTCCGGGGGGAGAGGGGGGAAGGGGATGAAGGGGTAGAATTATAAAAAAGAAATTGGTGTATTTATAAATGTAATGTAAATGTTTGTCTTTAAGAAGAGATGATCAGCTAGTACCCCTAAACTGCATCCGAGGTGGTGGAAAAGAAGGTGATGGGATGTGTAGGATAGTTGGGAAGGAGGAAAGAGGAGAGGTCGTGGTTAAGAGGGGGAGGAAGGAAGAGGGAAGTAGGTAGGAAGGTGGAGGGAGTGGGGATGCAGGGGGGGGGACCGCCGATTATTTCTGAATACCTAATGAGTAGGCTTTTTATGTGTTTGTTTTTCTAATGAAACGCACCATATTTGTATTATTTGTTTATATGTTTATTTGAAAAAATTAATAATTTTTTTTTTAAAAAAAGAATGAAACAAATAAGGTTCAGTAGAAACGAATGTGCTAAAATTACACACACAAAAAAAAGAAATGAAGCACGTGCCTGTTGCTTAAGGCCAATTCTCTCCCCATCCCCTCTGCCTCTGTGGAGGTGGCCCCCTTACGTACCTTTTCAAAGCTTTTGAGTTTGATTTCGTACTGCAAGTCGGCATCTGGAGGGATCTGAAACTTTGGTTTCCCAAAACTTCCAAAGCCGTAGCTGTTAAGAGACAGGAGAGATGTTTAGGAGCAAAATATCTCTCCCTTAAATAGCTTGTCTAAACAGACCCCGCCACCCCCATCATTTCATTCCCCAAAGTTGAGCTTGGCACAGTTCAGGGCAAAAGGGCTCACCTGGGCTTGAGATAAACCACGGCCTCTTCCAGCTTTTCCATTTTCTGTAGTGTTTTGTCCAAGCCGGGAGGAAGGTCGTAGTTCTCGGCCTCGCCTACTTCAAACCGCAACGCTCGTTGGTCAAATACGCGATCCCCGTGCCGGCCTTCAATCTCAACTGGCATAAAAAGTAGCGTATTGTTTAGATCTGATTACTTTTGACGTTCGCTCTGTGGAGCAGGGGTTCCCCAACCCACGGGCCACGGCAGGCGCTTGCGCAAATGGGAGCGGCACGCGAACGAGCGCACTTGCCGCTCACGTGGAACCATTTGGTTCCCCCCCCGGTCCGTTAAGCAGGAAAGAATTAAAGAACACCTAGAACTAAGGAGAGATTTCCTGGCAGAACCAGTGGAACCTGCCTCCAGAAGTTGTGGGTGCTCCATCAGTGGAGGGTTTAAGAAGAGACTGGACAACCATTTGTCTGAAATGGTATAGGGTTTCCTTCCTAAGCAGGGGGTTAGATTAGAAGACCTCCAAGGTCCCTTCCAACTGTTATTCTATTCTATTCTACATTCTGTTCTAGTCTATTCTATTCCATTCATTTCTATTCTATTCTATCCTCTTTTCTATTCTACTTTCTATTCTATTCTAAATTATATTCTTCTTATTGTATTGTATTCTATATTCTATTCCATTCCATTATAATTCTATTCTATTCTAATTTCTATTCTATCCTCTATTCTATTCTACTTTCTATTTTATTATAGTCTATTCTAATTATATTCTTCTTATTCTATTCCATTCTAATTCTATTCTATCCTCTATTCTAGTTTCTATTCTATTCTAATTATATTCTTCTTATTCTATCCTATATTCTATATTCTATTCTTTCCATATTCTATTCTATATTCCAATATCTATTCTATTCTGTTCTATTCTTATTTCTATTCTATTCTATCCTCTATTCTATCCTTTCTATTCTACTTTCTATTCTAAATTATATTCTTCTTATTCTATTCTATATTCTGTTCCATTCCATTCTTATTTCTATTCTAGTTTATTCTAGTTTCCATTCTATTCTTATTCTATTCTTATTCTATTCTATACTATTCCATTCCAATTCTATTCTTATTTCTATTCTATTCTACTTTCTATTCTATTCTACTTTCTATTCTATTCTACTTTCTATTCTAATTATATTCTTCTTATTCTATTGTATTCTATATTCCATTCCATTCTAAATCTATTCTATTCTTATTTCTATTCTATTCTATTCTACTCTATTAGTTGGGGACCACTGCTGTAGCGAGCCACACTCCAAAGCTGCAAGGAATTACATCAATATTTCCTAGCATGCTGTGAGTGCAGGAAGGAGGTATGTTACTTTTTCTCCTGGGACAGCCCCAAATACAGATGTGTGCAGGAGAGTGAAAGAAAGAATGACTGAGACATCACCTCAGAGGATGAGTATAATTGAGCACATGTGACAGAAAAAGGGGACATCTGCATGGTAGGCTGTTCCTTGGGTAAATCTAGCTGAAAGAGCAAAGGTCAAGGACTACCTGTATTTCAACACAACACTATACAGATGTAAACATATGCTGGATTATTAATCTGGATTTCAGGGCCCTGAAATCCAGATTAATAATCCGGCATACGTTTAAATCAGAAGAACTACGGCCCCTTCACGCCTTGTGGACTGGCTCAGGAATTCTGGGAGTTGGAAGTCCACAGGCCACAAAAGGGCCACAGTGCTCCACCCCCTGGGTTTAACTTATCCCAGCTCATCCGATACTCACTCTCTACCAAGGCTCCCTCGTTGGGCTTGGAATAGCCTTCTCCTTTCTTTCGGATCCGACGAATTATTCCCCCGTCTTCCTCATCGGTTAAGTCTTTTCCCTTGAACTCAAACAGTTCTATCTAGAGGAAAAAAATCAGAGGATTGTGTTGCACCAAGGGGGAAGCCAGATCCCACTGAGGAGGGATCAGATACAGATTTAAATAAAAAGACACACAACAGCGAGCGGAGCACAATCGAAAGGACTAAAGGGAAAAAAAAGGAGTTGATTTAAGGAGGAGATTCCCTATCACAGAACTGCTGGCTTCTTGGGTTTGTATCCCACCTTTGTACTACAGGGGGTCCTCGACTTACGAGCACAGCTAAGCCCCAAATTTCTGTTGTTAAGCGAGACAATTAGCTAAGCAAATTTTGCTCCGTTTTACGACCTTTCCTGTATGGCTGTTAAGCGAATCGCTGCACATGTTAAGTGACCGTGTTTCCCCTCCAAAATAAAACTGGGTCTTATATTAATTTTTGCTCCAAAAGACACAATAGGGCTTATTTTCCAGTTAGGTCTTAATTTTTGGGGAAATACGGCGCTAAATGCGTCCGTCTGGCTGATCTTAACTGGGGCTTATTTTTTTGGGGGGTGGGGCTTAATATTACGAGCGTCCTGAAAAAAAAAATCATGCTGATTAGGGCTTATTTTCCGGTAGGGGTCTTAATTTTCGGGGAAACACGGTAATAACACGGCTGCAAAATTGATCTGACTTCCTCCCCCCTTGACGTTGCTGGTCAGAAAGCCCCCCAAAGGGGTCCACGTGACCCCAGGACACTGCAACTGTCACAAGTACAGGCCAGTTGCCAAGCATCTGAATTTCGATCACGTGACCGTGGGCGGTAAGGGTGAAAAACGGTCGTTAAGTCACTGTTTTCCAGGGCCAGTGCAACTTTGAACGGTCTCTAAACTAACCGCTGTAAGTCGAGGACTACCAGTATAAAACATTAGATGGGGGGTGTCCCTGCAAGGAGAGGGCAAGGCTGAGAAAAAGGCACACAGGAGGAGGTTGGGGAGAAGAAAGACATCCATAGTGGCTGTGGAACAGAGAACAGATTGAGGGCAGGGGAGGCACAGAGAGAGCAGGCAGAGCTTTCATTGGTCCAACGTGCCCGTCAAGCGTACCTCAAAAAATAAGGTGGCGTTAGCAGGTATCTTGGGGGGGCTGCCAGCAGAGCCGTAGGCATATTCTGGTTTGCAGACAATCTGGCAAACTTCTCCGATCTTCATCGTTCCCACCACGATGTCCCATGCTTTGATCACCTCACCTAACCACAAAAAATAAAATAAAAGAACATGTTACTCAAACTGAGCTTCTCAAGAAAGAGACCCATCTCCCTCCTGTGGGGACTGCTCAAAAAACAGGGCAACTATCCTCAACAAGAGAAGAGTCCCGCCCTTCAGGAATTGTTGGAAAATATAAATACTCCCTACAAAGTTTCCTTCTGGACCATTTGATGAGAAACTGTGAAAAAGTCGTTTCTGCCAGCTCTAGTAAGGAAGTGCTGTCGTCATTTGCCTTCTGTCTGCAAGGAGGCAAAACTGATGTGGGAAGGAGCACCAAACCTTGGCTTCCATTCCACGGAGGGCCGAGACAAACGTCCTCTTTGCATTAAGAATCTTTTGTCACATTAATGAAGATATTATTACTGGCCTCATTTGCACCCTCTCTTTAGTCAGCCAAGCACAGGTAGTCCTTGAACTTACGATCACAAATGAGCCCGACGTTTCTTGTTGCTAAGCTTGTCAAGTGAATTTTGCCCCATTTTATGACTTTTCTTGGCAGAGTTTTTAAGTGAATCGCTGCAGTTGTTACGTTACTGCCATGGTTATTAAGTGAATTTGGCTTCCCGCTGTCACAAAAAGGGTAATCAGGTGACCCCACGTGCAACCGTCATAAATGAGTCAGCTGCCAAGCTCCTGAATTTGGATAACTTGACCGTGGGGATGCTGCAGTGATTGGAAGTGTGAAAAACAAGTCCCAAGTCACTTTTTTTCCATTGACATTGTTAAGTTTGAACGGTTACTAAATGAACTGTTGTAAGTTAAGGACCACCTGTACTATGCAAAAGACTGTCAGGATTTTAATTTGGGCAACTTCCCCAATCTGAGGGCTAGAGCTTGCCATCTGATTTCTCATCTCATCATCCAGGTAAGTTTTTCTTTCCACACTTTTAAGAAGCTGAAGATCACCCTATGTTTCCCACAGCATTTTGAGAATTAATGTTTTAGTGCAGTGGTGGCAAACCTATGGCATGCGTGCCAGAGGCGGCACTCAGAGCCCTCTCTGTGGGCACGCATGCCGTGCCCTGGAGATGGTGACGGACTGACTCCCGCCACCCAGGCCCCGCCCACCCAGTCTGCAATGACCACCGCGGCTACGCCCACCCAGCACCCAGTGATAAATAAGGGGGGTTTGGGTTGCAGTTTGGGCATTGGGTCTCTAAAAGATTCGCCATCACTGTTTTAGTGGGTTGTGGGTTTTTATCACATTAAATTGGCCCCATTAAATAATACCCGGAATTCAGTCCCAAAAATAAGTATCGATCATATAAAATCATATTTGTGCAAGTCTGTCCACAGTATAGGGGAACAGACGATGGCCACTGAATTCCCTATGGAAGTCTGGACAGGAAAATTAGCATTATAATTTACGATGAAATAGGAGGAGGCTGCATGTTGGCTATGTTGGCCACACTGAGCTATTTCTGAAACAATCAAGGTGGGATAGAAATAAGTGGCGAATTGAGAAGAGAGCCACTATCCACCAAAGAGCCACGGGAGATGCCACCTTTTCCAAAATCGAAGGAGAATTTGTCCTTTCGGTCCCGGCTGGAGTCAAACTTGGTGCCATCCAGAAGCCATCCAGTGTAGTGGACGGTCACTTTGTCCCCTATCATGGGGCATTCAGTGCCCGTCCCTTCTTTCTTGACCACCTGCCAGGGAGAGAGAAGGAAGCAGACCCTACTTGAGTGCCCGTCCGAAAGCCACGCTCCACCGGTGGGCAAAACCCAAGCCAAGCCAGACAGGACCTCCCTTTATGGTGCCAGGAGAGAGCCTGGCGCACCGGCTTAGCGACCTGGGGTTGCAAAGCGAGAACTGGCCGGTCCTGAGCAGGAGGACCGCAAAGGGTCACTTTCTGTCTGCCCAGGAAGAGAGAAAAGGGGGGAGAGGTGGAGGCTGAGGCCTGGCGCCCCCCCTTACCCTTAACAGCCCCCATCCCCTAACAAACTCCCTACCCTTAACAGCCCCCATCCCCTAACAAACCCC
>NW_015389612.1:152058-163887 GCF_001527695.2 Protobothrops mucrosquamatus
CGCTCGAGCGGGGGTGGGGGTGGGGGGGCCCGCGGGCGCCTCCGCCCACCTTGAGGACGCCGCCGTCGCTCTTGGCCGTGATGTCCAGGCCCTCCGCCGCCGCCGTCGCCGCCGCCTCCGCCGCGCTCATCTCCTCAGCCCCGCGCTCCTCCGCCGTCATGGCGCCGCCGCCGCCGCCGCTCTGAGGTTCGCTCGCTCCTCGGTCCCTCCTCGGTCGCTCGCGCGGGACCAGCAGGCGGCGCGGCAGGGGGAAGGGGGACAGGCCGGAGCTGCGCGCGCAAGCAGGGAGAGTGGAGAAAGAGGAGAGAGAGCGGCCCGAGAAGCGAGGCCGGCTCCCGAGCGCAGCAGGGGGAGGGGGGCGAAAAAAAAACAGGCCGAAGCTGCGCGCGCAAGCAGGGAGAGTAGAGAAAGAGGAGAGAGCGCGGCCCGAGAAGCGAGGCGGGCTCCCGAGAGCAGCAGGGGGAGGGGGGGGAAAAAAAACCAGGCCGAAGCTGCGCGCGCAGCAGGAAGAGTGGAGAAATAGGGGAGAGCGCGGCCCGAGAAGCGAGGCGGGCTCCCGAGAGCAGCAGGGGGAGGGGGGGGGAAAAAACCAGGCCGAAGCTGCGCGCGCAGCAGGAAGAGTGGCGAAAGAGGGGAGAGCGCGGCCCGAGAAGCGAGGCGGGCTCCCGAGCGCAGCAGGGGGGGGAAACAGGCCGAAGCTGCGCGCGCAAGCAGGGAGAGTGGAGAAAGAGGAGAGAGCGCGGGCCGAGAAGCGAGGCCGGCTCCCGAGCGCAGCAGGGGGAGGGGGAAAACAGGCCGAAGTTGCGCGCGCAAGCAGGGAGAAGTGGCGAAAGAGGAGAGAGAGCGGCCCGAGAAGCGAGGCCGGCTCCCGAGCGCAGCAGGGGGAGGGGGAAACAGGCCGAAGCTGCGCGCGCAAGCAGGGAGAGTGGCGAAAGAGGAGAGAGAGCGCCATGACGGCGGGCTCCCGAGCGCAGCAGAGAGGAGGGGGACAGGCTGAATAGCTGGCCACCTGTCTCCCTCCCGGCCGTTTGGGGCGACGACGACGCCCTGCCTTGTGTTGGAGGAACGCAGTGAAAGGGCCGCGCTTGGATCCCTTGAGAAGGCACAGCGCGGCGCTGGGAAGGGGCTTCTACGTTGTTTGGAGCGAAAGGGATCACAAGAGAGCGGGTAGCCCTGCAGCTACTGCTGCAGCCCCCTGCGTTTCCCACAGCGTTTTTTTTTTAAAAAAAAAAAAACTCTTTTGCGATCCCTTTCTCTCCAATCTCACTGTCCTGTGGACAGACCCACTGTGACTGAGAGAGAGAGGAGCTGCCAGGCTGGTCCATACAAGCATTGGAAGTGATGTAGGCAATGGTCGTAACCTACATCTTCATCACTGTCGTAAGACAGTATAGGGGTGACCTGACAGCAGCCTTCTAATATTTTGAGGGGCTGCCACAAAGAAGAGGGAGTCGAGCTGTTCTCCAAAGCACCTGAGGGCAGGGCAAGAAGCAACGGATGGAAACCTGTCAAGGAGAGAAGCAACCTGGAACTAAAAAAAAAACTATGAGCCATGGTGATGCGGTGGTTAAAATGCAGTATTGCAGGCTGATTCTGCTGACTGCCAGCAGTTCGAGCCAGACTGACTCAAGGTTGACTCAGCTTTCCGTCCTTCTGAGGCCGGTAAAATGAGGACCCAGATTGTTGGGGGCAAGAGGCTGACTCTGCAAACCACTTAGAGAGGGCTGTAAAGCATAATGTAGGGGTATATAAATCTAAGGGCTATTGCCAAAGAAATTTCCTGACGGGACAATTATTCGGCAGGCTTCCCTCCAGAAATGGTGGGTGCTCCAACACTGGAGGTTTTTAAGAAAAGACTGGAGAGCCCCGTGTCTGAAATGGTATAGGGCAGCGGTAGGCAACCTTGGTTCTTTTATGACTCGTGGACTTCAACTCCTAGAATTGCTCAGGAATTCTGGGAGTTGAAGCCCACGAGTCATAAAAGAGCCAAGGTTGCCTACCCCTGGTATAGGGTCACCTGCTTGTGCAGGAGGCTAGACTAAAAGACCTCCAAGGTCCCTTTCAAATCTGTTAGTCTTTAAAACTCTGAGCCTGTAAACAAAGACTACTGCAGTGAAACAGGTTCTGGTCCGTGGTCCCCAGCCAGTTTACTCAGTTGCTGTTTAGTTCCTGTCAGCTCTTGAGTTTTCTCAAGGATGCACAACATACCGAATGGCAATTGTTTTGATTATGCACAAATAAAAAAGAGTCAAATTACTTCATGTTCTTTTATTTCACCAGTGTTTTAAAAAAAATGAGCCACAACTACTAAATCTGACACATTGTAATAAATAACCACTACCTATAAGGAGGAAAACAAGAAAAAATCCGTACAAAAAACATTAAAAACCCAACAAACATTGGAAATGTTTACAAGTACCAAAACTGGCCTGTAAAGATGACCGTCTATGGCAATCCTCTACGGTCACCACATGAATTCATAATGGCTTTTCCTAAAGTCGGACGAGAGTTTGACTCGACTGAGAAGATCACAGCCTATTGGGCCGCCCCCCTCTATTCTTCATGGGGTCTGTTATGAGTAAAAATGTACACCAACAAAAATTCTACTGCATATTTGTAAGACGTCCATAGGTGTCTTCCTTTAACGGAACATCACGCCTTGACCTCGTGCCTAATCCAAAGTGGCAGGCGGCCTTGCTCCAAAGCAGACACGCAAGACGCAACTTGCTTCGTCAGCAAACATGCATTGCCTAATCTAGCACAACTAAGGGAGAAAAGGGTGGGAAGGGGCAACTCTACTGCAAGCAAAGCTACGAGCAGCACCGCTGCTCACCGAGCACTGGGAGGACCATGCTTTTTAAGATGGCAAACACAACCAAGGTGATTCATTCCAAGCAAACACATCACACTATGACACTTATTTCTGAAGACAAACCCTTTTTTTTCTCGCGTAGCAATGAATGAAATATGGGCTAAGGAACACGGATGTCGAGGAGGACTAAGAGCGTTCATTCTTCGTTTCCAACTTCCATCTACGCTCAACCGAGGCTAGTGATGTTGGAGCGGCCTCCTGGTGGTGCCACAATACGGTGTCCAGTCCGGCGAGGGTTGTGGTCATCTACTTGAGCCCCTGCAGGAGAGCATGTCAGAAAGCATGAAGTTTAATCCTCGGCAATGCATGAGAACCCCCTTCCTTTCTGAGCAAAGAGCAACCCAAACTTAACCCTCTCTTAGTGTGGCGTTGGGACTGCCGACAGGAGCTTCCGCATGGCTTAGAGCCGGGCTTCTCAAAATTGGGGAGAGATGGAGGGGGTGTCCACCAATTTATTTAATCTGATCAGGCCTATGTGGGCAGACGGGGGAGCACTGTCCAAACTCAATGAGATTTGCGCCTCGTTTTTCCGTAGCAGGCAGATGCTGCCCCCAAAAGGTGAAGAACCATTCTGGTGTATCGATTAAACATCGATGATTTAAAATGATTGTAAAATTTTGCAGTAGTGGCGAATATCTGTAGCCCGTATCTAGGATGAGGGTGAAGGTTCGTTCTCTGAGCTCGTGGGTCGGTTTCCGAACGTTTCGTTACCAGGCTGGGTATCGGAGTTTAGGGGATGGCAGTGTCAGTGTTCTTCTGTTTGTAAGGGCTTTGGGTGTGGGTGTGTCAGGTGTGAGTCATCAGAGAGGCTTGTGATGGGGAGTTTACCTCAAGTCAGAGTGCGAATTATCAGTGGGTAAGACCCTCACTTGACACACCCACGCCCCATCCTCCCCCCCTCAAAGAAAGCTTTCTTGCTTCAAGCAGGGCAGCTACCCCATCCTAAATGTCTCCGGTGGGGGCAAACCTTTTTCCACAAGCGTTCCGTCTTTCCAAAGATTTCAGAATCACCTGATAAACTGAAATTAGACTGATGGAGGTTTCTGATTGGTGGAGGCTGGTTTTTGGCAGGCGACGTTTTCGTTGAGGGGGCTGGGGTGGCGTATTTTGCGGGAGTTGCTGCAACTTCATAGACTGGCCCGTCGTACATCCCTCGAGAAACACCCTGTAATTCTGCTATCTGCAGAGCACAGAAAGAAAACACATGTATTCATAGGATAGGATAGGATAGGATAGGATAGGATAGGATAATATAGACTGGAATAGAATAGAATAGAATAGAATAACGGAGTTGGAAGGGACCTTGGAGGTCATCTAGTCCAACCCCCTGCTCAGGCAGGAAACCCTATACCGTTTCGGACAAATGGCTGTCCAGTCTCTTCTTAAAAACTTCCAGTGTTGGAGCATTCACCGTTTCTGGAGGCAGGCTGTTCCACTGGTTAATTGTTCTCACTGTCAGGAAGTTTCTCCTTAGTTCCAGGTTGCTTCTCTCCTTGGTTAGTTTCCATCCGTTGCTTCTCGTCCTGCCTTCAGGTGCTTTGGAGAATAGCTTGACCCCCTTCTCTTCTTTGGGGCAGCCCCTGAGATATTGGAAGGCTGCTATCATGCCCCCCCCTCGTCCTCCTTTTCATTAAACTAGACATACCCAATTCCTGCAACCGTTCTTCATATGTTTTGACAACTGACTCACATTTATGACGGTTGCAGTGTCCCGGGGTCATGGGGGTTCCCTTTTGTGACCTTCTGACAAGCAAAGTCCCTGGGGAAAGTCAGATTCACTTAACAGCCATATTACTAATTTAACCACTGTAGTGATTCGCTTAACAAACGTGGCAAGGAAAGTCGTATAATGGGGCAAAGCTCACTTTAAAAAATTCCTCACTTAACAACGTAAAGTTTTGGGCTGAACTGTGATTCATGAAAGCAAGTTGTGTACTACAATGTAATATTGGAAGATTACAAAGAAGCCAATAAACATACCTTATTCCTAGTTTTGATCCGTTGATAAAGATACTCGGGAAAGGAGTTTCGTGGGAGGAAAGAGCCCGTTCCTTTTCTCGCGGACAGGTTTCCATCCTCGAACACAATCTTCCCTCGGCTAATAACTATGTGTGGAGCCCCACGGCACTCCATCCCTTCAAAAATGTTATATTCAACAGCCTAAACAATGGCAACAATATATTGTTATTAATGAATATATAGGCCTGCTTTTTGATGCACTAATGCAGTTCCAGAAATAGGAACACACGGACGGATGCGAGACTATTAGAAGTAATACGGCCAACTGGGGTGGGTAGACCGGTACCTCGCTCAATGAGCAGAGCGCAAAAACAGCCGGTCTCATAAGCAAGCTTCCAAACCTCCGTCATTTTACTCAGACGACGAAAGTTAAGTTTTTTAAACAGTTTTGTTTTTATTTATCTTGATAGATAGATAGATAGATAGATAGATAGATAGATAGATAGATAGATAGATAGATAGATAGATAGATAGATAGATGATAGATAGATAGATAGAGAGAGAGAGAGAGAGAGAGAGAGAGAGAGAGAGAGAGAGAGAGAGAGAGAGAGAGAGAGAGAGAGAGAGAGAGAGAGAGAGAGAGAGAGAGAGAGAGAGAGAGAGAGAGAGAGAGAGAGAGAGAGAGAGAGAGAGAGAGAGAGAGAGATGGAGATGGAGATGGAGATGGAGATAGATAGAACTGGCTCTGATTTTTCTGAATCCGACTTAAGATGGGATCAGCTCCAGTGGTGGGATTCAGCTGGTTCACACCACTTCGGAAGAACCGGTAGCTAATTTTTTGTTGCCCAGGCCCAGAATGGACTCCCAGAAGTGGCATCCACGCAGAGAACCGGTTGTTCACCTATTTGAATCCCACCACTGGATGGATGGATGGATGGATGGATGGACGGACGGACGGACGGACAGACAGACAGACAGACAGATAGATAGATAGATATAGAGAGAAATGGAGATAGATAGATAGATAGATAGATAGATAGATAGATAGATAGATAGATATAGAGATATAGAGATATAGAGATATAGAGATATATAAATAGATATAGATAGATAGATAGATAGATAGATAGATAGATAGATAGATAGATAGATAGATAGATAGATAGATAGATAGATACTGCATATTGTAATCACCGTATTTCACTTTCTTTCTAATCATGTAACAAGGATGTGTAAACAAAATCCCAGATCTTTGACTGGAAGGAACAAAACAATCCTTTGTAAGTGAAATAAACCTTTCTTAATGTTCCACTTCCTTAATTCTTCTTGACAATTTTACTGGGGAAAAAAATTTAAGATTTCATCAAGCGTCAAAATTTTAAGAGCTGGAGCTTTTGAAAAGCATCCAGTTTTACATCATCGTTCATTGAGAGGTTCCGTCTTACCGATTTATGACTTTTTGCTGTGATTGTCTTCTCCTTGTCGGGATCCCAAATAACAAGATCAGCATCAGAACCCGCCTGAATCCTGCCCTTCCGCGGGTACAGATTGAAGATTTTGGCAGCGTTGGTGCTAGTAATGGCAACGAACTGGTTCTCATCCATTTTACCTGTAGACTAATCAGAATTTAAAGACAGTGCTATAGTAACAGACATAGATGTGTTTTTTATAGATAAGACGGTGTAATTAATCTTTTCCTATATATTCCACTCACCACACATTTATTCCAGACCACCGTCATCCTTTCTTCTATTCCATTAACCCCTTCTGGGATGAGGGTGAAGTTTTCCTTGCCAACAGCCTTTTGTGCTGTGCTGTAAGTACAGTGGCTGCTGCCGGTCACTTGCAGGTCCCCACTGAAAGAAAAGAGATACACATAAAATCGGTGTGTGGACATTCAGGATCCATGGAGGGGCCACGTTCAATATTCAATATTCAGTATTCAATATTCAATATTCAATATTCAATTCAATCTATAGAAATAAACATGTAAACGTTCGTTTGTTCAAAATCTTAAATCTCCGAAAGTTCTTCACCGATTGCTTTGAAATTTTGACACAACATTGCATTCGAATACGCGCGTGTTTTTATATACCTACTATTTTATAGATGTCACACCTGTGACAGGTAAAAATATGCTTTTTTTGAAAAACAGCGCCATCTGTTGGCTGAGTGAACGAGAGCCACAGCAATGGGTGGCTGGGTACAGCTAGTATTCAATATTCAATATTCGTTTCTCACAACTGAAGCTGCAACATTATTGTGATCCATACAGGCGGTCCTCGTCTTACGATCACAGTTCAGCCCAAAATTTATGCTGTTAAGTGAGAAATGAGTCTTGACCCATTTTACGACTTTTCTGGCCACAATTGTTAAGTGAATCACTGCAGTGTCGTCATAAATATCAGCCAATTTGGCAAGCGTCCGAGTTTTGATCATGTGACGATGCTGCAACGGTCATAAGGGTGAAAGAAACGGTCATAAGGCACCTTTTTCAGTGCTGTTGTAACTTTGAACGGTCACTAAATGAACTGTTGTAAGTCGAGGCCTAGCTGTACTCTTTGACCATCATAACTGCTTTTTTTTAAAAAACTGTTTCTGGTTTTTATATTTCACTTCAGTGAGCACTTAACTCACCGGAATGTTATTTGAGAAGGAAAGTTATAGAATCATAGAATTCAGCTGCCAAAAAAGCCAACACAGTCCTAGGCTGCATTAACAGAGGGATAGACTCAAGATCACGTGAAGTGTTAATACCACTTTACAAGGCCTTGGTAAGGCCACACTTGGAATACGGCATCCAGTTTTGGTCACCATGATGTAAAAAAGATGTTGAGACTCTAGAAAGGGTGCAGAGAAGAGCAATCAAGATGATCAGGGACTGGAGGCTAAAGCATATAAGGAACGGTTGCTGGAATTGGGTATGTCTAGTTTAATGAAGAGAAGGACGAGGGGGGACATGATAGCAGCCTTCCAATATCTCAGGGGTTGCCATAAAGAAGAGGGAGTCAAGCTATTCTCCAAAGCACCTAAAGGCAGGACAAGCAACGGATGGAAACTCATCAAGGAGAGAAGCAACCTAGAACTAAGGAGAAACTTCCTGACAGTTAGAACAATTAACCAGTGGAACAACCTGCCTCCAGAAGCGGTGAATGCTCCAACACTGGAAGTTTTTAAGAAGAAACTGGACAGCCATTTGTCCGAAATGGTATAGGGTTTCCTGCCTGAGCAAGGGGTTGGACTAGATGACCTCCAGGGTACCTTCCAACTTTATTATCATTATTATAGAAGGGCCATTTAAGCCACGGAGTCCAATTCTTCCACTCAGTTAAGAATCTAAATGGAATCAGTTCAGACAGAAGCTCTGCAGCCACTCAAGAGCCACCCTTGACTTACTTCTGATGTAATTGCTTAAAATAGTTTTCAAATATCCAGCCCATCTAAAAATAAACAAGGAGCAGCGGTACATAGAAAAAATACGATCAAAAGCTCCATCCTTATTAGTTAAAATTAACTGCTAAAATGTAGAGTTATAGAGCCTCTGGCAAATCTGGAGAAGGTGCAGATTTAGGACCAACAGCTGACATTTCTTACCAGGCTAAAAGTGAGGTCAAATGGTCAGGGGTGGTAGGGTCCAGACTCAGAGGTGGCGAGGTCACAAATGCAGCAGCCTTAGCCCAATTCTTGTTCCAATAATGGGTCCCATCGGTCCCCAGACTGGCCGTGATTGGTTCCCCCAATACCAGAGCACCTGGAGTGGAGAAAAAAACAGTCCTAGTTAGGTCCCTGGCTTTTGTTTCCCAAGCAAGGCATCCAGTGTTGGGATTCAAATAGGGGAACAACCAGTTCTCTGTGTGGATGCAGCTTCCGGAAGTCCATTCTGGGCCTGAGCAACAAAAAATTAGCTATTTGGTTCTGCCGAAGTGGTGCGAACCGGCTGAATCCCACCTATCTATCTATCTATCTATCTATCTATCTATCTATCTATCTATCTATCTATCTATCTATCTATCTATCTATCTATCTCTTTCTCTCTCTCTCTCTATCTCTCTCTATCTCTCTCTCTCTCTCTCCATCCATCCATCCATCCAGTGGTGGGATTCAAATAGGGGAACAACCGGTTCTCTGTGTGGATGCAGCTTCCGGAAGTCCATTCTGGGTCTGGGCCACAAAAAATTAGCTATTTGGTTCTGCCGAAGTAGTGCGAACCGGCTGAATCCCATCTATCTATCTATCTATCTATCTATCTATCTATCTATCTATCTATCTATCTATCTATCTATCTATCTTCTTTCTATCTATCTATCTATCTATCTATCTATCTATCTATCTATCTATCTATCTACCTATCTACCTAACTACCTAACTACCTAACTACCTAACTACCTAACTACCTACCCATCCATCCTAGTCTAGTCTAGTCTAATCTAATCTAATCCAGTCTAGTCCAGTCTAGTCTACTCTAATCCAGTCTAGTCTAGTCTAATCTAGTCTAGTCTAATCCAGTCTAGTCTAGTCTAGTCTAATCTGGCCTAATCTAGTCTAGTCTAGCCTAGCCTAGCCTAGTCTAATCTAATCTAATCCAGTCTAGTCTAGTCTAGTGTAGTGTAGTCTAGTCTAATCCAGTCTAGTCTAGTCTAGTCTAATCTGGTCTAATCTAGTTTAGTCTAGTCTAGCCTAGCCTAGCCTAGTCTAGTCTAGTCTAGTCTAATCTAGTCTAATCTAATCTAATCTAGTCTAGTCTAATCTAATCTAATGTAATCTAATCCAGTCTAGTCTAGTCTAATCTGGTCTAGTCTAGTTAGTCTAGTCTAATCTGATGTAATCTAGAGACTAGTCTAAAGAAAAGAAGAAATAGGGGAGACATGATAGCAGTGTTCCAGTATCTGAGGGGCTGCCACAAGGCAGAGGGGGCCAGGTTGTTCACCAGAGCACCAGAGGGAAGGACGAGAAACAATGGTTGAAAACTGATCAAGGAGAGAAGCAACCTGGAATTAAGGAGAAACTTCCTGACAGTGAGGACAATCAACCAGTGGAACAGCTTGCCACCAGAAATTGTGGGCGCTCCATCACTGGAGATTTTCAAGAAGAGACTGGACATTCACCTGTCTGAGATGGTATAGGTTCTCCTGCTTCAGCAGGGGGCTGGACTAGAAGACCTCCAAGGTCTCTTCCAGCTCTATTCTATTCTATTCTATTCTATTCTATTCTATTCTATTCTATTCTATTCTATTCTATTCTATTCTATTCTATTCTATTCTGGTATACAAAACACTGTCTGTAATCCCATTGGTTTTCATGCTTAGTAATTAAATCCACAATATGGTTTTCTAATTTTACGAATATTGGTAGCTCAGTTGTCTGATCCATTCTTCGAGCTTGTGGGTTGGTTTCAAAACATTTCGTTGCCAGGCTACGTAACATCTTCAGCAGAGTTTAGGGGTTGTTGATGTCGGTGTTCTTCTGCTCATAAGAGCTTCATGTGGTCAACAGGTCTGGTGATGGGGAGGTCACATCAGGTTTGGGTCATGTGATGGATCTAGTGATGGGTTTTATGATGGTTCAGGTATGGATCATGTTAGGTAAGGGCCTTGTGAGGGGTCTTGTGATGGGAGGTCATGTCAGGGGATGGTCTTGTGATGGATCTAGTGATGAGTCTCATGACTGGTCAGATGTGGGTCATGTCAAGTGAGGGTCTTTTGATGGGTCAGGTGATGGGTCAGGTGTGGGTCATGCCAGGTGAGGATCTTGTAATGGGTCTTGTGATGGGGAGGTCACTTCAGGTGAGGGTCATTGGGAGGAGAAGTGCTGGTTCGGGGGATTGCGCGGGATCGTTGAGGTCGGTGCCATCTCTGGTTGGCTATGCGGTTGATTTGGATTCTGAGGGGTTCGTAGGCTGATTGTCGGTTGACATGCCTGTTGAGTTGCTTGTGGAGTGCCAGGCTTTGATAAAGTTTTCTAATTCCTGTCATGTTATTTTAACCCGAGACCATGTGTGTGAAAGAGAAATATACGCATCCGTGAAGAAAACCTGAACCCCCGTACCTTTCTTCCTAGCCAGCGAGATGACATCAGCGGCACTCTTACTCATCACTTTAGTGATATAGACCGGACAGTTGATCCGAGTAGCTATAGTGATAGCCCGGAATATGGCTTCGGCTTCCAGCTGAACGACAAAAACAAGGAAGTCCAAGCGTCATTACCACCAAGAACGTTCACATTAATTATTTTTGTTTATATATTAAATTTCTATGGTTGCCCATCTCGGTCAAAGACTTAACAGAGTCTTTCTCTCCAGATCTATTGACCAGTCCTTTTTGCTACTGCCAAGGCTTTGATTTTCAACGTCTGACACTCACATTTTAATGACCTTCCCTGTAGTTTTTCATAGAATAGCTGCTTCTGGGATGAGAAGCGAAACGTCTCCAAAGAAAAACAAAGGAAGTCCAGTTGCCTCTTGAAAAAGGCACCTTTGGGACAACCACGACCTGGATGACGGAGAACCTCCCTAGACTTCAAATCTAAACTTCTTTTTACGTCTCAAGGGATTCTGGAAGAAATGCAGGAACACTCACCTCCTCAGGACGGCTCAGAGCATGTCCTTCTGGCCCTGTGATTCCCATCTCCAGCACCCGCTTTTGCTCCTGAAACAGAAGAGGCCACGGTCATTCCTGGGGGGGGGACGGGGGCTGAGATCCCCAAATCACAGGAAGCAGGTGGAGGCTTCCTGGAGAAATCAGGACGTGTCGTTTGCGTTTACGAATGAATGTTTCTCACCTGAGCTATCAAATCCCCGTTTTCTGCGTGCACCATGATAACCGCTCCGAGACTTTTCAGAAATGTAAATGCTTCATAGAGCTGTGTGCAATTGAAAGAGAGAAGGAGGAGGGGGGAGAAGAAGAAGAAGAAGAAGAGGAGGAGGAGGAAGAGGAAGAAGAGGAAGAAGAAGAAGAAGAAGAAGAAGAAGAAGAAGAAGAAGAAGAAGAAGAAGAAGAAGA